>NC_083826.1:5528602-5565859 GCF_015708825.2 Lethenteron reissneri | reverse complement strand
TTGTGCAGCGATGACCAGCGGAGATTTCATAATTGTGTCGTTCTGTGGTAGACGAACGTTCGACGAACTAAAAACAAAACACAACGCACTTTTTTATATAGTTCCCATCCTCCCGTAAATATCGTCGCACATTTATTTGATTTGAAAGTCGCGATTTGAAAGTCGCTGTTCCTCCGCTCCTTCTCATTTGATGGCTTTATCTGCCTGGACATGACAGGTTTCTCCCCCCCCCACCCACTCCGCTCTTGCTCGAGGTCGGCGCACGCCCCTCACCTATTATTGGGCGTCATAAATGTCTGTGTTTATCCAGGAATAACCTGACCTGAGCGGGAGCTTATATTCTGCGCTGTCCGCACAAGCACTCCATGTAGGGACACCGCCTGACGTAACCCTAGAAGAGTCACTCGCCGGGGCGTGCGGTGTGGGGACACCGGGGTCGTGACCTTAGCGTGCCTCTCCCCGTGGGTTGCGGATGCTTATCCAGCAGTTGAACGCGGTCATTTGGCTGTAGCCGATGGCAAGATGTTAACTCCCTCGCCTGGTATGCAGGAGGTCGTGGGTTCGATTCTCGACCCTGACGCCTGCTGTATATTTGGAGTTTGCGAGTCTTTCTCTCATCATCATCACGGTGGCTAGGAGATGTTAACTACCTCACCTGGTATGCAGGAGGTCGTGGGTTCGATTTCGACCCTGACGCCTGCTGCTGTATATTTAGAGTTTGGATGTTCTTCCTCGTGGTCGCGTGGATCTTGCTCCGGGTCCTCCCGTTTTTTTTTTGCGCTCCACAATTAGAAACGCACGTTCAGATCATTTGGCCCGACATAAATGTCCACTTGATAAGCCGCTTCGTTGAGCTATCATTTGTGTCCAGGTCGCTTCTGAAAAAGAGCTACAGAGCTTAGTGGGCCTTAACTGGTAAAATAAAATAAAAAATAAAGTAGTTTAGTTTAGTTTTAATAGCCGTATGGCACCTGACGTCATCTTAAGACCTCGTGTGCCAGCCGTTGCAAAACGTGGGTTCAATTATTTCCCGACAATTTTACAAATGGGTGTAATAAATACAATTCAGACTTAATGGGTTGTTTGTTAATCCACCCCTGGATAAAGGTCAGCCCTGCCTTGTCTGTCATGGGGGTTGTTTGATCGTTTCCGTGTGCTGCTGGCCACTGTGGGTCAGTTCAGATGTCCCCTCGCCACTGGATGTTAGCCGTGACTGGCAATTGAACTCGGGACGCCGCGTGTACTGACAACCCTACCACTCCTGCCACATTACAACTGGCTCGGGTGACATATTTGTGAAGTTTCAATGCACAAGATGCTGCCTGCAGAATGAACTCAACCGTGGCTGCATTTTTGCGACCTGTTTCGACACTCGTTAATTGCCTGAAAGAGTATACTCTTTGGTTCTTTCGGTAAAGTCACATAGGTATAAAATAAAATAAATTAAATCACGACCGTTTCGATTGCAACACAAGCAATCATCATCAGCTGGGAAAACCACAGCAAGAATTTTTTTTGCTGAAGACTTCAAAGCTAGATTGCCTGAAAGAGTATTTATATCTTGAAAATCACAGAGGCTTGGGAAATTGTTGGCACCAGCCTCACCTCCTTGGCTGCTGCATATCTGCTTGTCTGTAGGTTCCTTGCTCCTCTGCGTCACATCGGTCTGTCTGCGAGATTGAGGGACAACTGCGTGTGTCACAAGTTGATATTACTCTTTGGTTCTTGTCGGTAAAGTCACGTAGGTAGAAAATAATAGATCACGGCGTTTCGATCGCAACGCAAGCAATCGCCTCTATCTCTCCCACCTGAAGAACGATTGCTTGTGTGGCGATCGAAACGTCGTGATCTATTCTTTTTTATACCTACGTGACTTTTCCAAAAGAACCACAGAGTATGGATTCCGGCAGTCACGACAGCTTCAAATCCATTTGACATTATATTCTTGGTTCTTTCGTGTAAAGTCACGTAGAAGTGAAAAAATAAAAATAGAAGGGAAATAATGAATAAATAAAAATACTTTTTCCATATTTTCTTATTTCCCTTCTACGTGACTTTACCGAAAGAACCAAGAAAATGAATCCCTGCAGTCACGAAAGCTTTAATAAAAATTCAATTTGACATGATTTATTTCTCATTATTATTATTTACCTTCAGCGTTCGCTTCAATGTTGACGAGACGAGTGTTACTTTACGTGATTGTCTTGTTCCCCGCCGTGATAGCAGGTGCAGGCAGAGTGTCCCACGCTTGTTGTATGAGTGTGGGTTACTTTGACTCCTCTCCCCAGCGCCTGAACCCAAATTGGCACGAAACCAAATGAAACTCAACGCTAAGGTGTAACTGGCAAAGCAAGCGTTGTATTGGCTATGCCCAGGAAACATGGAACGTTGGGCCGTGGTTTCAAACACATGCCAAAGTTGGCCCAAAGTTACATGTGGACTGGGTGTAACCCACTTTAGGGAAGAGAAGCGATGTCATTCTGTATGTGCGGAAAATGTTTTTTTGGAGGCGGCAGTGCTTTCTGTATCGCTGTGTTGCTAGGAGAGCTGTTTGACCCAAACTTAGCAGCCTGAAATTTCAGTTGTTGAAACTTCAGCACAGGTGTCCGAAACGGACGCTCGGAATGTCGCGGCAAGAGAGCATGAGCAGTACAGAAGTCCGGAAGAGAACTTGAGCGGTGAGTGCGGTCTTTGTCGTGCCAAAGAAGCTGTGCAGGATGGCGGAGAGCCGTTTGGCCGAGACACAGGCATTGAATAATAGCATACGACGTTTCGATTGCAACACAAGCAATCATCATCAGGTATAATGAAATAGCGACATAAAATTTAACCAGAAAACTGTAGACAGACATATAAGCAGACAGATATCACCAAGATACATAGAGAGAGCAACACAGGTACAGAGAGGGGTGATCGTCTCTGTGGGGTGGCCTTTACCGAAAGAACCAAAGAATAATTCCTGCAGTCACGAAAGCTCCAAAATTAAGACAGGCATTGAAGTTAGTCTCCACGAATCCCGCGACCAAAGTAGATGTTGGGACACGTCGTGGAGGTCGTGTGTCAACTGCTGTACCTGGCAGAGGGTAGATGGTGTTGGCTAGGTGGTGTGGTCGCATCAACGGCTCCGGCCAAGATTGCATCTTGATCCTGAATCTCTGCTGAGTGGAACACGCGTTATGATCACGAGCAATATTATCGAGAAAGGTGGTGTCCAAGTGAGGTGGGATGTCCCATGAAATAAATTTGATGGAGCATTTTATTCTGCTTTGAGTGACATCCTTTTTGGGTGATCCGTGAGGTCTGATACATAACGGCGTAGACCCCCCCCCCCCCCCGCCTCGCCTCGAGCTTATTGGCCGTTGGGACAAGTGGAGTTAGGTCTGTCGTGCAAACGCACGGGAGTGATGGGGTCTTTGCCCTGGTATTTATTACTCTTTTGCAAGGTTATGGCTATCATCTCATCTTCTTGGTATGTGCTCATCAGGTGCAGCAAACACGGACAGGGCTAAAGTATGCTGCCACGTGTGTGTCCATTGTTCACCTATCTCACCATCTCTTGAGATTAGCCCCAGAATTGAAAGGAAACTCCCTCGCCATTACGACCCCTTGGCTTGGCCATTTTAAAAAAGAAAAATCGATGCGGCCACGTGGCTCGCAGATGTCATAGCGATCAGCTGGTACAGCCGATAACCTGAATTCCAATCCAGGCAGCCGCCTGCTGCTGAACCAGGTTCTCAAGTATAGCGAGTTGATATTCTCAGCCTGGCAAGAAACATGGACTGCACAACAACAACAAAAGCATTTCCAGTAAATTTGGTTGTGCCCTTCATTTGGCTAAATTCCAACTCTGAGAAAGAAAGAAAATCGGTTCTGACGGACTTTATTCTGATGTGACAGAGCGGATGGGCAAGTGCTGCCCTCTTCCGTGTGGACCACTGGTCACTTGAAGGGATCTCAGATGTAACTCCGTGATATCTGCTTCAATGGGCCGTTTTTTTTTAGTTTTTTCACGGAAGGGTTTGCATTTATCTGCGAGATTTCCAAATGAATTTTTCTCGTCTCATGACGTGATGCCGATAGCGGCGATCAAAATAAAATATCATGCTTTGGTCCCGTGCGTGACTTTTATGACTTCGCCCGAGGACGCATTACTCGCTGCCATAATGTGGGACGATTGACGTTTGTTGTTTTAAAGATCACCCATTGTCGTGACACGAACCAAATAAGCTTTGAAACGGTAACGGTTTGCGTGACAAAGGTTCGATCCTATCTGTCCAGCATTTTTACTTCCAATGCTGTGCGTAATATAATTTCTGCTAATAACCCAATTCACAGCGAATGCAGACCCATCTCTTAAGCCAAGCAGGTATGAGCCTGGCAAGTGCTTGGAAGGGTGTGCACCGTGCATAAAAGAGGAAGTGTTGTGGGCTGCTACTGCTGAGATACAGGGCACTGCAGCAAAATCTATTGTTGTGCTGCAAGACGCTCCCATATTTTTCTATCTACGTGGCTTTACCGAAATACCCAAAGAATACGCTCCCACATCTTTGCCTCTGGCTGCCGTCAACAGCCCGCACTGACGGGCATGGTAAAGTATGGTCATGTAAGCCCCGTGACCCCCTGAACAGTGTCTGGGAGGCCCCATTCATCAGTGAACTGTCAAAAGGGCTGTACAGGCACATGTACGTTTTTTTAGCACGGCTTGCGTCGCCGAAAGGGAAGATGCGTGTAATTTCATCAGTCAGCTGCCTAAGTGGCGTAAATCACATGACGTCTTCTTCTATATTTGAAGTAGACGTCATGTGATTTTTTTTTTCAGATACGGCAGGTTTACAGGGCTTGGTCGCGTTTCAAAAAAAATATAGACACTCGTAAAACTTTGCTTTTGAGAAGCGTCGTTTCGTCAAATGGGGCTGTGTTGGGTTTTACAGCCGATAATGTGTGGCCGAATATCCATAAACCTATTGCTTGAAATGTTACGAGCGATTTGAAGCTGTGTAACGCTAGAAACCGTGTCTAAAAAAAAGACGCGTAAGGCATTGGCTCTTTCTTCCTCACGACAACTGCCGTGGTGGTAAACTTGGGTGATAAATTCGTGGAAATTTTTTTCTTTGGGAACCCTGTTTTTTTATTCTCAGTAAAGAAAACTACATTTCCCGTGCTGCTTGCGTGCCATTCGTACGAGGAAACCCTTTTGCAAATCCATCAAAGACTTAAAACCCCAAGTGGTTTGATTTCCATCATCATCATTTTGAAACAAAAATTCGACAAACTGGACAAATTATGACTTTATCTTTCTATCATTGGCATAGGATCTCTTTACTTCTCTGCTGATTAAAGGGCACCGCTTTAATTTGAAGAATAAAATCTATATGATTGACAATGCCGCAATTTAATTACTAATCATTGTCAGGAGCTTCCTTATATAGCTGAAATCTGGGTTATATAACCAATAATTTAGTCCTAAACCAAAGGGCACTGTTAATTGAAACAATAAAAAATACACATAAAACCCATATTATTGTCAATACACCCATCAGTTTGACACTAATTAATCTCCTTGCCAAGAGCGTTCTGCCACTTTGGGGCTGACGTGTGTTTCAGACTGCCAGCGTGTTATTGGCAATGCCCCCACCACTTTATTACTAATTATGCATCGTCGCCTCGAGCTGGCTGTCTGGCCATGATTGGAATTTGGGTTATTCTTCCAATAATTACGAATATTGTAGAAGCGCCTATCCCTATTCTGTGGGGCCATATGTCTGCTTGGAGGGTAGACGGATGGTTTGTGGAGTGGTGCTCAAGATGGGGGAGGGGGCTCAGGGGAGTGGCTATTGTGAATAAATGTACATGGGCCTCCCCACGCCATGTAAGTCTTGAGGAGCAATTGTTGTGCCATACACCGCCACCCTGATCAGTGTGGGTTGGTGAAGCCTGAGAGCATTGACGTGGGGACATGGAAGAGCAGTACAAACAAGAGATTTGTTTTTATGAACTGTCCTCTGCTGCTCAACTACGTCGCCACGCTTGGGTAACGGGTGCAATAGGTCCTCATTATGCCAGTGTAAAATAATACTGTTTGCTTTTGCCCTAAATCTCACCCTCGTTACATACTCCGTGTGGTATTTCTCAGTTAAGACTGTAATGGTCTGCAAAAACTACAGATGTGTTTAACCGATAAGTGAATTGTCGTTGCATAGCAATGTGAAGACGTATAATAGCTGTGTAAAAAAGAAAATTCTAGCTAGAAAGTGCAGCCAGGGACCTCTGGAATGGGGCCACCCCTCCCCACTTTGCCTTACAGAAAGGAAAATTATTTCTCAAAAAATATTTGCGTTTTTTCTCTCAGCACATCACTGCGCTGTTAACGCGTCGAACTTTGGCTCCCCAACGCGATTTGAGTATTTTTAAATGTTTCTTGGGCGAAACCTCACCCTCCCCCCCCAAACCCACCCCCAAGATGACCCCTAATTCAGAGCAGAGCTGAGCAACTGTCAGGGTTGCATCGCGGCAGTGTCGGGTCACAGGTTCGCACCGGCTGAGACGTCAACAAGGCGATGGAAGCCACGCGGCTCGGTGAACAGCGACGCTGCCGAGCGACGGAGTCTTGCGGCTAAGCAGCGCGCACGTGCCGGAGTTGGATGGTCGAGGCCGCTCACGGGCTTTCGCGAGCGATTTGTCACGGCGAGCTTGGCAGCGAGTCGATGGAAGAACAGGGTGCGGGAATTGACTCGGATAGTTTGACAGATACATGACCCTTCGATAGCCTTTGATGAAATACTTGAGCGGATATATTATTAATTTTTTATCCCTGGCCAAGTTGGTTTGAGTGTATCAAGATATTTGTTGTTGTCGGCCTGCAACTTTCTCACTGTTGGGAAAAAATCACGACGTTTCGATCGCAACACAAGCGACCTTCATCAGGTGGCACCGATACAGCAGCTTGATCATGTGAGCCTTCTTGTCTCGTAGTCTGTTAAAAGCTCTAACAGATGTGTTAAACCCTTCCCCGTAGAGGTGGTTCAATCTTGAGAACACTGCCATGTTGATCCTGTCCAGCGGCGACTCTCTGAACACTGTAATTGCATCTCTTCTGCTGTTGACGGTGTTTACGATATATATCTTTAATTCGATTTGAAATGTTTGGTGTTTTTTGCTGTTGGTGGTTGGTCGTGACAGACGGCAAAGTGCCCACTTTTGACTTTTATTCCAGCCGAGAAGGAAAAATGTGGTGAACTTGTGAATCTTAATGCACAAAGAAAAATATGAATGATGATCCTCATAATAATAATAATGTAGAGCGATTCGTCAATCTGCTGTTGGAAGACAACTTCACCATGCTGATCAATACGGGTTGTTAAAGCGGAGAGTTTCAGGACCGGTTCAGATGTCACTTGTCACTGATTTTTCACTGACGTGGACTCAAACTCAGGTTTGCCGAGATCACAGCACCGTGCACTGACCAAAGCACCACCAACTACAGTAAAAATGAAATCAATAAATAATTATTGTCGTAGCTGCTAAATTGTAATGGCTTTTGTAAATGGCGATGAGATTTATATTACTTTTCCATGCACTTTAAATATTTAATATATTTTATTTTAATTAAAGTAAAATATATTAAATATTTAATATTTTTTACTTTTATTACGGATTTTTTTTTAAGTCAGATTGCTGCTTTGGAAAAAAAATACATTTTCTCGTCGCGTGTTTTAAGTCACGCTATCAATCTCAAAGAGCAATTCTGGCAACCCAACGGCATGTTTCTATTGCCCTCGTACCCTTTTTTAAAATCCTTTATATTAAGTTCACTTGCTTGCTTGCTTGCGCGCTTACGACCGTGCAAATCTTTCGGTCGTTTTTTAACCCACTTCCCGTGATCCAATCGAGCTGACATTTTGCACACAGACTCGTTGTGCGTGACAATTAATCTTCGTGAAATTTTTTTTCAAAATTTTTACACTTTTTAGGAAAAAAAAATTATATTTAATTACCAATTGCTTAATAGTGGCAGGCAATCATCTGACCCATAGGTGGCAGCCATCTCAAGCCAGAGGACGAGAGGACTCTGGCCGCCACGCATATAAAGGATTTATAGTGAAAAACTTAGTTTTTACGGGTTAACTTTTTTACCTTTGTGATTTTGACAATGCAGAATGGAGGCATGGTGAATATTTTAATATTTCCAGGGGCAATCAGAGCCCCCCACTTTCACACAAACACCTTAACCAAGTGTGCCTTAATAGTGCGTTAAAACATTTCTAAACAAAATAAGGGCAATTATGAATCGATGAGTCTCAAAATGCAATTTCAGGAGGCTCTTTGCGTTGGAATTATTGACCGAGTTCCATGAATGTGTGTTTGGCTTCATGTGGGAGAAAAAGTGCGCAGAGAAAACCCACCACAAGTCTCTACCTCGCAGCCCAATGCCCACACCACCAGGTCGGCTCTAGGAGTTACCCATCCAGGTCCTAACTAGGCTCAAGTATGCTTAGCTTAATGTAATCAGGAAAACTCGGGGCCAGTTGCAACTTAAAAATTATCAACGTGTGGTGTGTATCCTGTTTAAAACATGGTCAAGTTTCGTATCATTTGTATCGCATACATACATCGTTTATTCACAAGCTCGCACTCAAGTGAGTCACATGATTTAAAAAGTAGGGGGGGAAAGGTGGTAACAACTGCAACGCATTGCCAAAGGGTGGATTGCCGATACTCAGGAATATACATTTTAACATAATTCCTAAGCTCAGCATTCTATGTGTCCAAATACCAAAATCCGGCAAAGTCAATTGCTTCGACCTCCTTGCCATGACACAAGAAAGTTGCCCCGAATAAATCCTCACTGGACTAAATGACAATCACGCTCGGAGGTAACCGGCAGCTCCGTTAGTTTAGGGGTCCATTTCATGAATGAGTAAAGCCAGATTGACTTAAGCCTCTTGGACCTTCCTTGGGATTGCACGCAAGGCAATGAGCCAACATGCCGCGCAAAACTTCCACCTGTACGTGTGTCCTTGGCTCGCGCTGAGAGACGCGCCCAGGGCCAGCGCAAGCGATTCTCCAGCACGGCGTGTGTACGCACGTGCAAAAATGTTCCCGGACAATATTCTTGGCTTGGGAAATCGCGTACATGTTACTTCTCTTTCGGCTGGTTTAGTACTCAAACTCCAGTCCTCGCCTGCCCCCCCCACGCTGCTCAGCTGTCCAGGGCATCATCCGCTGGCCGTTGTATTTGCATGCACAAGTTGCACGTGTGTGTGTGTGTGTTGATGGCTGAGTCAAGTAGCCTCCATGCCCAGACACCACATGCCTAAGCAGCTTTTGTTCGGCCGGATAGAGGGGGCTAAAAGGGCGTGGCACGGGCTAGAGAAGAGATGGAGTGATGTGGTACAAGAGGAAGTGGAGCTGAGTGGACTTGCCGATGACCGCTACCAGCGGTGTCAAGATCGGCCTCTGTGGAGGATGCTCGCCCTCCAGCAACAACGGAGGTTAGAGGAGGGATGCTCACAATAATAAGCGGAGCGCCGGGGGGCTAGAACACAGCAAGTTGGCACAGTAGGCAGCATAGATAGTGGATCGGCCAGTCATCTCAGACAGTGAACCCTTGACACCCCGGTCTGTCCCGTGACCTCCTGCAAGCGGGCGTTTGACACTTCACGTGGCCTTAAAGTGCACTTAGGCTGGCACAAGCGCCGTGGTTACGTCACCACCACTTAGTGGCGAATGGCAGTTGCTGTTATTGATGTACTCAATTCAAGATAATTTTTGAGAAGATGATGATAGGGCAATGTCAATGGTGATGTCACCACAAGTCGCCATCTCTTCCTTTCGTTTTGCCAGATCGCTCGGCGGTTACACAGCGGCCTTATCCTTTTCAGGACCTTTCTTTACATGTTTTCTGATCACCATCATCCACATCTAGGACTTCAGTTGACAATTTTCTGCCCTAAACCAGTGTTGTAAATTCCACATCTCAATTCCGATGGGCGAAGCCAAAAGCCGCAACCGTTTTATATGTTCTTCGAATTGTACTGATTTTATCCATCTTGGAAAATGTAAGCGGTTGAGTTGACCCTGACCCAAATTCTAACCGGCAATGTTCGCATCGTGATTCCTTTGTTTTAACCACAGCAGCCTGGTGAATTGTGTGATGCATACGTGCATAATGATAAACAATGAGTAACATTTTGGTATTTACACCGTTCTTAGAGCACAGAGCAATTAAATCAGTGGCCGATCCAAGAGTGAAGTGATGGGGCCAATGCTCCCCCCCACCCTCCACCTTGAGAGGCTGAACATTGTAATTTAATTGATGCTTACCAGGAAAAAATACCTTTTCTCAGATGGGCGCGCCGTATTATGCCAAGTCGGGGGCGGTGTTGCCACGTGTTTCTTTTTTTTCTACCCAATTATAGTAATTTTGTCAAAGTTTGAAGGCCACGTGTTATCAGGCAGTTCAGTCGCAATAACTTAAGACGCGACCGTAGGGGTGTGGCACAAGTCCACGTAGCGTAACTCCTAGGCCACACCCGTGGCAGTGCCCCCCCCCCCAACTCCCCCCCCACCCCAGACCCCCTTCCACCACCATCCCGAGGAACTTTTTAATTCTGCTGCACACAAATGGGTTGTGCACCGCCAACGCCAGACCAGAACGGGACTGGACATTTCAAAAGTGGTCACGTTCAACTCCCGGAAAGTTAAAGCTACCATTGGCTAATATCCAAAAGGGGTAATCACCTTGGGTCTGAGTGAAGCCTGGGGAGAGGTTCTTGACTCCGTTGTTCAAAAGCTGATCTGTACTGCTCCAGCTCCTGCCAATTGTATCAATTGTTGACCCAGGAGGGTATCGATGAAGAGTCTCGGAGGTTTTTTTTTTTGGCGGGGAGAACGGGTGGAAGATTCTGCGTCATTGGTATATTTGGCCAATATCATTAAAAGGGGCGTTTGGCTTCGCGGAGGTGTCGAACCGGAGAACCCAAAGGAAAAGCCACTACACGCACGAGGTGGTGACACGCACGCCCATTCCATTGCCCCTTCGCATTGCAGCACCTAAAACATCGGGCAAGCCCTGGTGGTCATCCGTCCACGAACTACAGTGAATCCTGCTTTGCCCGTGATATTTTAATGATTATGATAAGGGTGCATTTCGGGTGATCCTCGGCCATCAGCGTTTCATATTTCATAAAGGGGGTATGTGGAGACCTAGTTAAGACCACCATCATTGCTTGCTGCAAATTATCTCTCATATGGCCAATTAATTCATAAATGTTCAAGCACTTCAATAATTAACATGGGAATAGACCAGCGGAGTGCATGCGCTGCCACTTACAGTATGGTCTCCCAGTGATCACAGCAGAACACTGTGTACATATCTAACTAGTGTGTGTGTACATGCACATTGAAGAGATTATTATAATGTGTTTGCAATTTTGAACACTTAACTTCCACAATGCAATTGGCAGATGACCAGATTGCCCTAAATGTGTCTGATCTCGCTGGATCTCCAAAAGCTAAGCAGGCTTTGAGCCCGCCTAATAGTTGGATGGGTCACCAAAATGGCTTGCCAGGTCTCACAGGCATAGAGGCCTGTGAGGTGGCCAGGAGATGGCAGTGCCGAATGTCACCACCTCATATGCATAATGGATTTCTCCTGGTTCTCTGGTTTTATCCCACAATACCAAACTCTGAATATTGACGTTAGCCAAACATTACATTGCAAGAAAAGAAAAAAAACGGCCCAGAGATTCCGTGAGGCTTTCCTGGAGGAGAATTAAGGCCATTGGTGTTGGTGAGTGCTTAGCACCTGGATAGGGCGAAGGTTCAAGTTCAGCCCTCACTCTGACGTTCAAGTGAGGCTCCCCAGCCCTAGATTTAATTTGGATGTTTGGCACCGTTACAAAAATTATTGGAATAATAATAATTTGGTCTTCCATTGCGAATTAAAATATGCCGTAAACATGCTCTATTGCTGCACGTGTGTGTGTTAAATGTGTGCAGCTGGCGCAAAATGCCCCATGGACAATTTCTAAATAAATTGCAAAATATTCTGTTCCGGGGTGGGGAGGGGGAATTCTATAATTTAAAAACCGTACCACGCTAACCATTGATTTATCGAAAGATGTTGACCACGTGTGCACCATTAGTAGTGCTCGCAAAACTTGTACGATGGAAAGCCATACATTAGCAGGTATTGAAAGAATTCCCTCCCAAAACTACAAGTTTGTTTCTTTTTGAGATGGTGGCACGATCTAACACCTGCAACGCAGACAAAAAACCTTCATATGAGTGGTTGGTTGTAACTGCATGGTGGAGGCATCGGTTGACGGCGAGATTTCAATATTTTTCAAACATCCGTCATCATGCGAATCCTCATGTATTTTCTTTTTTATCATAATGCCATTTGTAAGACGCACAATATTTTACGGACATCAATTACCGTACAACAATAGGTTTTACCTATTCAAGGATTCCTGTCTGCATTAACCAGTTTCAAAGACAATGCATATAATATCAGAGCATGCTTTCTGTTTGCATGTTCACCACAAATACGTGTGGTTAATGCAGACATGATTCGTTGCAAGAGGTTTCAGTTTGGTGTTTTAACACCTTGACACCTGTTTTATTGCCAGAAAGGGTTAAACCTATTGTTATATTTGAATAATGGCAAGAAAGTTCCCATATTTTAAATGACCGCAACTCTGAGACGCCGGGAGCCAAGGTCGGTGGAGCTGGAGAGCCAGGCGAGGATGGTGGGGGCCTTTTAAGTGTCTCTTAGAAGTCGGTGCAGATTAAACACCGCCGCCGCTGCTGTTTATGTGAAGCCATCACGAACACCCACTGCAGTGCCACGACTGCCTGGCAGAGAGCGGCTGGCGGCCGGAATGGAGGGCCAAAATCATCACCAACACCAGTTCCTTATCGAGGATCCTACAGGTCTATTCACCTCGCTTCACCCTGCCACGCAGTCTGTGTGGGCCTTCAAAGCTGTTTCTGGTGTGGACCAATCAGTTTCAAAGACAAGGCATATATTATCAGAGCATTTTTGTGTGTGCATGTGGTTAACGCAGACAGGAGTCATTGAATAAGGATTCTATTTGGTGTTTTAACATCTTGACACCTGTTTTATTACAAGAAATGGTAAAACCTATTGTTATATTATAGTGTGGACCTTGCTGAACAGGTTGTCAACAGGGTGATGTCTCTCTATGCAGCCAAGATCCACCCTCTGGGGTCTTCATGACAACCCACGCTGCAGCTGCGGTCTCGTACAAACAGTGTCGCGTGTTGTTGCTGCTGACTGTCCACCGATTAAGTTCCACACGTGGCCACCAAGGACGCGGACCCATGGCACGGCGATTACGCACTCGCTGAATGAAAAATAAATGTGAAGTGGGATGGCGGATCCATCATCATCATGACCATCATCATTACACCGCTGGTCGTGTATTCACAAGTGTTTTTTTAATCTCCATTAGTCCACTTTTAACTCGAGAATGCCTTCCTGTTTACGCGGCCGTATGAGTTTCATACTCGATAAAAAAAATCATGTTTTTCCAGAGTTGACATTCCAATGTGCTGTTAGGTTTTATTTCTCCCCATTTAATAAAAAATACCATGATTCATAATTAGTTCATTTTGGGTTAGATTGTGTAGGTACAATGTAACATTTTGATCTGCATTTGTACTAATAATAATACCATCTGTTTACTCAGCTGAGCCTCGCTTAGTCTCAGGAACTCTTTCTTTAAGAAGGGTCCTGATTTCGGATAGTTGGCCAATGTCACGAATGAGTAACGTGCAATAATCGTTGACGAGTGTTTGACTTCATGTGATAGGAAACCAAAAATGCCCACACCTACGAAGAGACAACGCAAACGTGGTCCTCAAGACGAGCTCTTGGAACTGCTCTCCCGTACCGCCCTCTCCTGGCCACCTTTGCCGTCAAGTTCGTTTGCGAGTTTTAGAAAATCTCTGCACGATCCACCGACCCATGCGACTGAAATCCCTGGATCGTAGCGGCTTTCCGCCACACCCGGATTGTATTGCAAAGGGAATAGCAAAATGAAATGAACAACATGGGCATGTTTAACCTTAGAGAAACTGTTGGCGGCTTAGAACAACACCGCAAAGGTTTCGCTTGTTAAAAGCAATCGACGTTCAGAAGGTTCCCACAGCTTTTCATAAATTACACCGTGCATCGGCTCATCATCCCCAGGGGTCGATAACATGAGAACCACTTCTGTGTATCGAAAGACTGCAGCGGTTGACCCCATGGGAGCGAGTGGCGAGTGACCCCCCCCCCCCGCCATAGGAATGTAGAATTTCCGCGTCGGATATCAAGAACACCCGGCGTTTATTTGAACTTGGAACCGTTGAGACTTTTTGCCATATGTAATGATGCTGTGTGTGGGTGTGTGATTGGGTGGGTGGGGGTCGTGTGTGTGTAAATGCGTGTTTATTAAAAGCATTTGTCCGTGCGTGCGTGTGCGTCCGTGCGTGCGTGTGCCCATGACTCCAACTTTTCAGAGGAACGTTTTCAATGTGCCTCCTCCTCCTTGCAGTTTGACATTTCCACCCCCCCCGCCTCCCCCAAACGCCGCGTCTCCGCTGCTATTGTCATTAGCACAACCACATGCACACCGGAGGGGGGTGGTGGGACCCCCACTGCACACACTGCAATAAAAACATATGTTTGGCATCGAGAATCAGCGAGGCATCTCGGGTCGAGTGTGACATTTGCGCGTTTTGCGTGCGCGCGGGCGATAATGCGTGCAAAATATATATTGGTCCTGAGACCGCGTGGAGGTTTAGATGGTGGGAGTGGGGAGGGCTGGTGCCCCCCCCCCACCCCTTCCCCCCTCCCTCCCCCCCAAGCAGTTTCCATCCTCGAACATCTGCCGCCAGATCTGAGAGCCACTCACCCTTTCAATTATCAGCAAGTTCTTCGTCTCGATTTAAAGCTTTCGTGACTGCAGGGATTCATCTTCTTGGTTCTTTCGGTAAAGTCACGTAGAATAGAAACAATAAAATAATAAAAATAAATCAAATGTAATTATGTTTTATTTTTATTATTTTATTATTTCCATTCTACGTGGCTTTACCGAAAGAACCAAGAAGATGAAGTTCTTCGTCATTTATCGATAGCTGCAACTTTTTCCGATGGCTAGAGAGTGTTATGATGGTGATGTATTTGGCGGTGAATGGTGTTGCTTGTACGGCTGAATCTTGCCTGTTCAGGGAATAGCGTGCTCATCTTGATAGATTTATATATATATATCTTTGTTTTCTAAGTTGCATTCCATTTGTGCTATCGGTGTCGTGTCACGGGATGAGGGAAGTTTCGTTTTGGAGCAGTGCATACACCCCCTGTGTTAACACGTGGTCTGCGGAAGCAGATCTCACAGAACCACTTTTCAATTGACTTCAAAAGGCCTCTTTAATGCGTGCCTGGGAAATATCCACAAAGGCTCCGCAACGGTTGTTTGTTGGATTTTAATCGAGCTGAACATGATTCGTGAATAGTTTCTGTTTGGGTAAGATCGTGTAGGTATAACGTCAGTTTTTCGTTATAACTGCCAGAGTCAATAAAATAACAATTTTGACAATTTTCAATCTGGTTTTGGCAACATCAAGTAAAAGTAATCCCCCGCTGAGATGAACAATTGAGGCGGTGCTCATCCCCGTTTACAGCCCAGGGACAGTGGTGGAAATTCGTCATTCCTACGGCGGGGACGAATCCATCTAAAGCAGTGGCTCTTAACCTGGAGGTGCACGCATTCCCTGGGAGTGCGTGATGCCCTTCCTGGGGTACGAGACATGGCCAATTTGTTTTTGAAAGTAATTGATCGAAACATAAATTAAGCACGGGCACATACGTACAACTACTTTGTTTCATCAAACCCTATGTATTTATTAACATTATACATGTATTAACATTCCCATGTTTTAACGATTGAGACCCAAACAGGTGCAAGGCTGCAGTTAAAGGGTTTAAGAACCACTTATCTAGAGGATGACCACTATTATTCTCCACAAAAGTAGTACTGATGTTATGCAACCACCACACGGATGATGGGCTGAGTCAAACCCGCCCCTCCGTAACCAGAATGCGAGCCGCTTGTCGAGACACCTGGCTGGGTAACTGATGATGCTGCTGCAAAAAATCTGCAGCAAATTGTTCTGCCTGCACACAATGCTCGCCCGGGACAAACGCAACGCGCCTGTGTGTGTGTGTGGGTCGGCTCCGAACGTGGTCGCCAAGTGGAATTGAAACAGACATAAATAAACTCGAACTATCGGATGCAGGCAGGAGGCAACTACGAGTGAACTGTTGCGGAAAGCTTGCTATTTGCTCTGTACACGTGCCAAGCTCTGCGTGTGTATTTCGAGTGTCCTCAAATGCGCGTGGGCATGCATGGGAAAGTGTGTGTGTGTGTGAACGGTCGTGTGGCGATTAGCGCGATTCGCTACAAAGCCGGCGACCCGAGTTCGATTCCTGCTCACGGCCTACACCGGTGACGATTATCTGAACCGGTTGTGAGCCTCCCTTAGGTCGACTCAGCATCAGATGAGCAACCGCTGCGCTGTGTAAACATCGCCACTCGGGAGACAAAGGTGGCTGGGCGTGGTGCTGGCCACCCAACCCCTCGTGTGCCGTGCTCGCCTTCATAGGTGCTCGCTAACAGCACTTGCCCCAACAGTCTGTTCAGGCTATACGGGGGATCTTTGTTTTTTGTCTTTGCGTACAAGTGCACCTGGCCTGGCACCCGCGCCGTGGTGACGTCACCGTCATTTAGTAGCGAATGGCGGCTTTAGGCGCGTGTGCACGGGGTGTATGTACTGCAATACATTTTCTCAGATGGCTCTTTGAAAAAAGAAGCGGCACATTTTTGTGTTTTCCAGTTGAGGCGACTCGTGTTTTCAGACGTTGGCCTGGGCACGAGAGAATTGCTTCATGTTGTGTAACAAGTGAACATAAGACACGTGCCAACTAAGTAATAACTCCACCAATCATAACCGTAAACCCCAGGCACAATGCTTTCATGATCAGCGCGAAAAACTTGGCTTTCTCAAATTTAATTTTAACCCCAATGTTGACTTAAAATAACCTCGGTATGCTTTCCCATGTTCTGACAGTACCGTGGGCAGAGTATTAACTTTCGTGCATGCTTTTTGCGGGCGTATGCGGTGGGAGCATTAGGTATAAGCCAACTAAGCAACATCTAAGGGCCTCAAAGACTTCAAGCGACCCGAATTAATGATTTAAAAAATTAAGGATAAACCAAATCGAACTCGTATGCTTCAAAAAATATCTACCAAAGCTCATAATTATCATATGATTATTGCATGCATTTTAATCGCTGTCAGTCTTTTTGTGTGTGTGTGTATTTCAAGCGATTACTATGGTTGTAAAAAAAAATAAACTCAACACAATTGTCAATAACATTGTGGCCTTAAAAAATTGGGGGGGGGGAATTGGGGGGAAATATCTGACGTTTCGGGCAATGACCCTTCTTTACAGTGCATGAAGTAACATCAAATCATTTGTTCAATACCGAATGAAAGCCTTCGCATGCCCCGTCGGCCATGTGGAGCTTTTGTTTGACCACGCTTATCACCACACGAGGCAGTGCGGGTCAGATCTCACTTGCTGCCGACGTTAACGTCACTGTTTCACACAACCGCCATGGAGTTCAGTTATGCGGTGTGTCCATCATAGAGCGGATGTCATGGGATGTACCCACAAAACAGTTTTGTTTAGGTCCCACCGGTGGACTCGTACCAGCGCTGCGTGTGTGTATGTTTAGGTGAAAAAAAATCTTGCAAGCTTTTACTCGTGCTAAAAAAGGGGGTGTTCACGTGCAGAATGGGACTCAGGATTTTATGGGATTTTTTTCTTCTTGAAAATTTACGAGGACATTTTTTTTATGTTGTTGCCTTCCTGACTGCCGCCATCGGTGAAACTCGCCAAATTATAAATGCGCACGTCTTGACCTCTTTCTTTCAAACGAGCACCCATTAAATGCAACCCATTACAATTAAAGCATTCACGAACAAAACATCTCTAATTGTTTAATCGTTTGCGGCCACCGCAGATTTGTTGCATGTGTTGGAGATATCGGCCGTGCTCACTCATTCAATAATTTTATTCAGCAGTCTCCAGTGTCTTCTTGGTTCTTTCGGTAAAGTCACGTAGAATTGAAATAATAAAATAATAAAAATCAAACATAATAAAATAATTTTCTGAATTCATTCAGACTCTGTCTCCTCGACAGACCTGTTCTCCACCTGAAGACGGCTGCTTGCGTCGTGAGAATTGTATTTTATTATGTTTTATTTTTATTATTTTATTATTTCAATTCTACGTGACTTTACCGAAAAAAACCAAGAAGATGAATCCCTGCAGTCACGAAAGCTTTAAATCGAAATTTAGTCTCCATTGTCTCTGCAATATTCTCTGGATTATAAGACCCCCCCCCCCACACACCGCACCTCCCTTGTATTTTAAAGCAAAAGTTTGCGGTGCCTCCTACAATGCCGAGAACATATTATTGGCAAAATCTGCACTGGTTTATATCGTCCCGGTCTCATCGGCAGTCAAGCTTCACTGCCGGTTTGGCAGATGTTATTTTTCACAGCACTCCTTCTTACACAACAGTGCCCTGTTAGCAAATATATTTTATTAAATACATCTCTTTATACGGGCCATTGTGAAGCATTTCTAGGTTACAAAATGAATAAGCCTACAACTGTTCTTTAATTTCCCCGAATACAAAAAAAATATGTTCAGCCGATCGCTACAGTGGTCTGGTATGGGTGACATCCATCAGCAATGGGGGGACAAAGGCAGTCAGAGATGGGCATGGTGATGCCCCCCCTGTACGCCTGCAAGTTCCGTGCAAGCCTCAAAAGCTTCTCTCTAACAGCACTTGGACTAACAATTCATACTTTTGTCCTTGTACACATGTACAATCAATTGTGATGCTATGTCCACTATTAAAGTTTAAACTCCACGCGCTCAAGAATGAGGAGGGTCGTGAAGGGCACAAGCCCTTGTCGGCATCTCCTCGAGAACAATCAAGCGATCATCTCTGAAGAACCAATTCTCAATGCCTTCGCCTCTGCTTTGGCCTCAACAGCCATTGCATGGTGGCCTCGAAGGCCTCCCGTCGTAACACGCACTTCACCAGCCCTCCCCGCGGGCTCTCCGATCTTAATAGCTCCGCTCGGCAACAGGCGTCGTATCTGTCTGTCGGAAAGAATTATGCACTTTTGGCTGTCACTCAATGTAATGAATGCCCTTTGTTGTGGTGGTGGGGGGGGGGGTAACGGAAGGGGGGGCGGTGGGTTTCACTGGTAAAGGTTGGCGCGCTGTATGTGGTGATGGAAAATGGGGGGGGGGGGCACTCTTGTACTTGGTCCAATTGTTACAGTTAATGCTGAAGAGTCGCAATCATTTTTGATGTTGATTGTATTTTTTTGTAAATGCTGCCGCGGTGTAATGGCCATCCCACCGGGCATTCAGACCGGATGTCGCCGCTTTGGATCTCCCAGCACGGCAAGCGTAAACAACGGTGCAAGTGTCTTTAAATCACACCAGCACCCCCTCCCCCACCTTCCCAAAACCTCTATCCCTCCAGCAGTATGCATGGGTACAACCACAGTTAAGTCAATCAGCTGGTCACGTGTGGTGGGGTCAAGTGTGGGTATTTTCGCCTCTTCTAAGACGATTTGCCTGGTGTGCAAGAGTATGCCAAAATACCTTCTTAGATCTAATAGTTGAGGTCCTTCCGCCAGCATTGGGCCTAGCGAGCAATTGCAGGGCTGCATATTTTTCCTTTTCCAATCTTTGAATGGTCTTTGAAACGCGATGTACTGTGCTTATTTATATACTCAAGAATGTCTTGCCGAGTCATCACCTTTCTGCAAACCCGCGCTGCACACTAGATTAATAGGGTAGATACACACACTTTGGGGCAATATGTATTTACATTATAGCGCTTGCAGGAGAAGCGGTGATTTATTTGACCAGAGTTGCGTGCGTGCGACGGGTCTCGTTATTGCTGCCTTGGGATTTCTAAGGAAGCCATACATTGTTTTTCCCGTATGGTCCCGAGTGGTGAGCTTGCCCCCCCACCACCCACCCTCCCCCCACTGTGTGTCACTGACCCAATGCCACCGCCATGAACACGCTTTAACATCGTGTGGCAGTTTCCTGTCGTTGCAACGTTATACGCGATGTTACCCTTCCCACGGTTTGGTTGAGTTTTCTGCGGCTCGCAACGAAACATGAACTTTTGTTATTGGTATTATTTACAGCTTCGTTTTTTTCTCACTTGGGCTCAAAATCTTCGTCCACATTGCAATGTTTTTAATGGTCGATTTAGTGCATCGTTGTTGGCAGGGTGCAAATGTGATTTCTGGCACAACTGAATTTGCCACATAGCTGCGTGGGGTATGGTAAACATTATAATTTTCATGATTGCCAAGGGAGAAATTAAGTAGACCTATCCAGCAAATTTACTGTGAAAGGCGTAAAAATGATCTCATCGATAATCAGCAGAGACGCAGATGGCGTTCAAAACACTTGCCTCGTAAGACGTCGAGCAAGTGCTATTATTTACACAAAATTTCACGTTAAATATTAAAGAGATTTAACTTAATTTCCTTGATTAAGCACACAAAGTTTGGTTCGTGAATTCACTGATAAGGACAAAATCATACACAGTTTTCTTGTACAACAAATACACATATGTCAATGTAAAAAACAGCATTTGAACAATTAAAACTCAATTACAGATCTGGATTTCAGCCACCAGCCACGATTATGTCGTGTTATCATGAAGACTTTGGAGAATTCATGGTCCCAGCTCAATCAATAATGACTGCATAAAAATATCATCACATTACAATTGGCCTTTCACTTACATTGGAGGAATTCCAGTTCCGAGGATAAAAAAAAATATTGGTATCGCTGCCGCGCGATAAAATGTCTCCACTGGAGGACAATGTGTGAAAAAGTTTAGTGCCACGAATGTGGATAAGGGGTCACTCGAATAGTGGCAAGATGTTAACTACCTCGCCTAGTATACAGGAGGTCGTGGGTTCGATCTCGACCCTGACGCCTGCTGTATATTTGGAGTATGCATCTTCTCCCCGCAGTCGCGTGGATTTTTCTCTGGGTCCTCCAGTTTCCCCCCCACATTTATAATCAACATCATGTGTTTACATATTTTTTGCTGCTTTACATTTCCACATGACAAGCCACTTCGTTGAGCTATCATATGTGATGGGCAGGTTGCTTCTGAAAAAAAAAGCTTCATAGCTCAGTGTGCCTTACCTGGTAAAATAAATGGGAAAAAAAAACCGAAGTGGTTCTGCAATATCTCCCTACCCAGGGCGGAGGCGTTGGCCCTCCTGAACGTGCGGTGATGCAGCGCTTCACGATGGTTCCAAATGTCCGCGCGGTGTGGCGCCGACAGTGCTAGTGGAATAAAAACTTTGGAGACGGACAAAAAAAAACACACTCGTTTGTTTCAGTGTGTGCTTCCATTTGATTATGGAGAAAACATGATCCGTTTAAGAGGACCCGCTGGACTCGAATAAGAGCAGCGACTCACACGGGGAGGGGGCGGCAGTGGGGGGGGGGAGAGCAAATGGGCCTTTGGTCATATAACATGGGTCTTTGGTAATATGACCAAAGACTCGTGTTTGAAGCCCCACCGATAAGCTGTTAACGGTTTGCATGGCAACCCCAAAAAAACATTAATCCAGCTGTCTTTACACTTCACCGCATATGTGCATCGCCAAAAAACCCAACATTTTATAGAAAGCCAACACCATGATATCATGGTTGTGTGGTTGTGTGCGAGGATAATCACCTTGCTTGCCTCTGCGAGCGTGGACTCCGTTGTTGTTGCCGTCTCGTTTTGAGATTATTTTTTTTCATTTTAAAGTGTCGGGTCGTCCGGAGGTCAAGAGCGCAGAGCCGGCACCACTGAGGGCACGGGTTGGATCCGGGTTAAAATCCTGCTGTGATTAAACCGCGTTTTTACAAATGTGGCGGGTTCGTGGTCTTGGCCCAGTCACCAATGTTTGCACGCACACAAAATTAAGTGTTTTTAAACTTTATCTAGCTAAATCCAAGCTCTTCAATTAAATATGATGGTGTACCGTCACGTGTTGCTTTTTGTGTTTAGTTTCTTGCCCTTCCCACCGCATCTCCGATGAGTACAGTTGGCTACGTACGGTGTGAAATAAGTTCTGCGTGCATACATACACATGACGGATCCCAGAGGAGAGGGTTCTAGGAAAGTGTGCCTGCCCAACCGTGCAATGGGTGATGGAGGCATTTTCAGGTGTCCTGTCAAATTTATTCTTCTGTGGCAAGTCTCTGTCGCACACTGCTCTGTGAGATTCCAAGTCGATCCTTTGTCTTGTGATTTGACACTGGTAGCATGATTGGAATAAATTGTGTGGGGATGGGGGAGGGGAAGAAGACGATGAAAGTAAAAAAAAACTGTGTTTTCGGATGCACTGCTATGTGTTGTTCAGCACGATATCCGACGTTTCGCTTACATGTGCCAGGCGCTTCTTCAGTTCAGCTCTGTTCAGCAAGAGGGGGTGTCCACTTACAATCAGTTCAATTCTTGAAGAAGCTCCCAGCAGCAGCAGCACGTGGAACGAAACGTCGGACACCGTTCCGAACCACACGCGGTGCAACACGAACGCGCGTCGGAGAGCCGCGTACAACACAACCGCGAAAACTTCCGGGGGGGGCGGAAAAGCAGCGTGCGATAATCATTAAGGAATTGGGTTTGAGCATCATCATTAACGAATTGGGCTTCATCATCATTAACGAATTGGGCTTCATCATCATCATTAACGAATTGGGCTTGATCATCATCATTAACGAATTGGGTTTGATCATCATCATTAACGAATTGGGTTTGATCATCATCATTAACGAATTGGATTTGATCATCATTAACGAATTGGGCTTGATCATCATCATTAACGAATTGGGCTTGATCAGCATCATTAACGAATTGGGCTTGATCATCATCATTAAAGAATTGGGTTTGATCATCAACATTAACGAATTGGGCTTGATCATCATCATTAACGAATTGGGCTTGATCATCATCATTAACGAATTCGGCTTTCTCCACCTCTGCCTCGCCTCCACGGCAACAGCAGCAGACGGCTGACGCTCGGTCACCCCCCCGGTGAAATGTTTTCCCCAGGCGCGCGGGCACACCATGTCGTGTTGTGTAATTGCTGTGATTTTTTACGCACATTCGTGTACCGACCGTTGAGATTGAAGCCAAATAAAAAAAAAACGTGGTTGAGGTCTAAGCTACGAAGCTGTCAATTTTGTATGTATAGATATTTTTGTCTTCTCTGTGTATATGTACACAATCCACTCTTGATTATCTGAGGGTAATGGTGGGGGAGGGATTGTCCAGATTTAAAAAGAGTCACGGATAATGCAAAACACATGTTGTTGGGGCGATGGAACATGATTTTCCTATACGTGTAAAATAGAGGTAAATATGTAGAATGTGCAATTTAGTTTTCATTGTTTCACGATCCGTTATAGTCAGAGTGATTTCTGGCACAAATGAGCGCTGAGCCAGCGGTGGAAATTCCACGTTCCTATGGCAGGGGCCATAGGAAAGGTGACCTTTCTGACGTGTTTTATGGCTGACATTTCTTTGCGTTCACGTGGGGGCACTGGGTCACTGACTTTCGACGAGTGAGGAACAGCGAATAAATCAACGAGCGCGGGTTTAAAAGGTGCGGATTTACGCCGTTAATCTGTCCATGGACTGTCCAGCATTGTCTGTACGTCCATAAATTGGCGCACACTTACATGTAACTGCAGTCTTCCGTTATTTAATGAATGTACGTACTTTCTTAAATCATGAAACAAAGACGCGTTGTTGCTGGTCCATCCAGCGGCGACGACATTGGCTGCCAACCGGGATATCCGCGCGCATCTGGGCACTGGCGCTGTGAGCGGATTGAGTCGGCAGTGACCCTGTGGCCCACGGAGCTCTCGTCCGTGGGGGCGATGAGATGCAGCGGCACGGGGAGATGGGGCGCTGGGTAGGTGGGTGGGTGAGTGAGTGATTTATTGAGTGGGTGGGTGGATGATTGTTTTGGTGTGTGGGTGAGCGATGGGGTGAGTGATTGGGTGAATGGTTGAGTTGGTGGGTGTGTTGTAGACGTGGTAGGTGAGTGAACGTATGAGTGAGTGGATGAGTGGGTGGTTAAGTAGGTGCGTGGATGGATTGGTGATTGGACCAATGGGTGGGAAGGTAGGTTGGCTACGTATGGTGCGAAATAAGTTATACATACACGCGTAGTTGACCTAGTAAGCCTGTGAGATTGTGATCAGGCAGTTAAGTAAGTCAATGAGTGAGTACATAGATGAATGGATGGTTGTGTGGGTCGTGTTTAAATGAGTGAGTGAATGATTGAGTAGGCGGTTGAGTTAAGAGACGACGTGGCAAGTGAGCTATTGATTGAGTGGGTGGTTGAGTGAAACTGCGGGATGATATTCCAAACTGGCTTTCCCTTGTGCAAATAATAGAATAGCCCTTTATTCTCAAGTGATGGGCTTGACTTTTGGCGTATGAATTATTTCAGATCGGATACTTTTCTACCAGTGAATCAAGTCCTCAATCTATCACAATGTGTATATTTAATTATATACGTGCCCACATTTCGACAAAATGTCAGAGTGGGGTTTCCCCTCTCAAATGGTTGCGGGGCCGTGTGAGTCCCCTCTCTGTAACCCTTGGCTGGAAGTGGAATTTCCACGTAAATATTTGTGGGGGTTGGGAGGGGTATGCGACGTCTGGTCAAATAACTCACCCACGTGACCAACATGACATGGAGAAGGACCTCATCCAGCTGTGGACGGATAAAAGGGGGCCCTGCATTTGCATGGTTAGCTCAAATTGTCCCGCTTATAAAATCACGCCAACGCTAGGCTATACCCCTTCCATCCAACGGTACCTTCAGCCAATAATTAATTAGGCTAATCAGTGGCATTGCTATGGAATGATCATGGTGGCGTTCAGACATGAAGGGCTTGTGGTTAGGGCAGGATGTTTTGACTAATTGGGGCCTCCCAAAGGCAGCCAAGGACTTGGTCCAGTGGCTGCGTTCTCTGCGACATGTCCCCGTTGTGTCCATGGCAATCGTTCTCTCTTTAGGCAGCCCTGCCGGCTGGCCTATTTAGCACAGGCCTATATACATATAAGGCCCGCTGAGCTGTATTGCTTTGTTTCGGAAACGACTTGGCCACGTATGATAGCTCAACGAAGCGGTCTATCACGTGGACATTTCTCGCAGCCAAACACTCTAAACGCGCGTTTGGGGCCGTCTATAAATGACGTCACGCACCTGGGGGGGGGGGGGTCAGACATTTATGACGATGTGTGACGCGGAGGGGGGGGGGGGGGAGAAACATGACATCACATCAAAATGCGCAACTTTAAATAAATATAGACAACACGTTCTACTTAATTAAATATACTTTTTATAAGCGTTTTCTCCTACAACATCAGAGTGCAGCGCCACATTAAATACGCACTACAATGACAATAGTTTTTAAGCGATTTCAAGCATGTTTATTTGGGGGGGGGCAAGATCTTTGTGACGTCATATTTGAGGGGGGGTCTGACTTTTTGTGACGCCGTGTGACGATGGGGGGATGTGGGTCAAAAATCGTCTAAAATCGCGTGACGTCATTCATGGACGGCCCGTTTCTAAATGTTGAGGTGAAAAGGCGGTGGAGGACCCAGATAAGAATCCACACGACCTTGGTGAGAACACGCAAACTCCAAGTAAACAGGCGTGAGGGCCGGCATCGAACCCACGACCTTCCTGCGCATACGAGGCGAGGTTCGTCAACGTCGCGCCACGTTAGGCAAACAAAGATGGCGCCGGGTATGACGTGTGTGCGCGAGACGGACGTCAAGGTGGTCAACCGCGAGTCTGACTGCCATGGTGGGGAGGGGGGGGCGGCCGAAATGCAGATGTTAGGAGACTTATCAGGGGCAGATTTTGGAGGTTGCTGCGAGTCTACTGCGCAACAGATGCTGGGATCTTGCCAAGGACGCAAAGCTTTGACGAGGTGCAGTGGCATCGACGACTTTGGCCATGATCTTAATCGTATATAAGGCAAAGGTCCCCCGTATAGCCTTGGAAGACTGTTGGGGCAAGTGCGGGGAGCACCTATGGAGGCTGGCACGGCACACGTGGTGGTGGGTGGCCAGCACCATGCTCGGCCGCCTTTGTCTCCCCAGGAGGGTGGAGTCTGCAGATCTTACCGACCTCGAGCGGGCGTACGGATGAATGAACTCTAAAATTAATAAAAATAAAATAAAGAGGCTCACCCCCTTAAGCCTCACCTTACCATATGAATAAAAAGTGTGCTGTACTTGCCGCTTCCCCCCCCCCCCTCTCCAACCATTATATAAACGGAGTGGTAGCTCCTGCAATCTCTCATTTACTTGATACAGTTGTCGTGGCTGTGACGGTTCCACCTGAAGACGGAAGCTTGTGTTGCCTCCGAAACGTCGTGATTTTTATTTTATTTTACTTTTATTAATTTTAATGTTTTACCTACGTGACTTTACCGAAAAAACCTAAGAATATGAATCCTTGCAGTCACGAAAGCTTCAAATCTAGAATGAATGAACTCGTGAATATAAAACAATATATGTAACGCTTCACGAATTTGCGTTAGCCAAAATGAAACAAACTGCGCACCTATGACGATTAGCGGCTTGTGTTTCACTCCAGGCTGGACCACGTCAAACTCCTGACACGAAGCTTTGGCTTGAACCACGCGGGGTTTTCAGGTTGTGCCGCTCTTCGTTGTCCTGCATGACGTCCGACGTTTCGCTCCACGTGCCAGGAGCTTCCTCAGCAAACTGCTGGAGAAGCTCCCAGCGCACGTGGATTGTATGTGGCTGCTTGCCGTTTACTCCCACGCGAAGTCCAAACGCTCCATAATAGATATTCTTTGGGTCATTCGGTGAAGCCACGTAGATATAAAAATGTATTTTAAAAATATCACGATGTTTCGATCGCAACACAAGCAATCGTCATCAGGTGAAAAAATATAGCGGGAGAGCTGCTGAGGTAGGAAAAAATATATGATAGAGTTGGCCATAAAACTCGATGCAGGTACCCTCCTGATAATGAGTCTTGAAAACTCGGCGAGGCTGCCATGGGTAAATAAAGGGCATTATTATTATTATTTTGTTCGGTAATCTACAACATCTTTGGTCCCTCTTTCCATTACCACCACATTTGACCAACTACCATAATCTCCTGAGACAACTTAACGCCTCTTGGAAAAACTGATTTGGTTTCCGTGACAACCCTTACTAATTGGCTGTGTCGGGGTGATGGCGGGTTTAACGATGCCTTTATATTAATGTGGTCTAACCCCCAAAAAACTTATATTTACTATTATAATGAGCCAAGAATATCCGTGATGCCATTCCACGTCGACCAGCCCCCCTCATTAATAATCATGAGCAGGTTGCGTCCTCCACATGGACCCCCCCCCTCATTAATAATCATGAGCGGGTGACATCACTCCACATGGGGGGCGAGGTGCCTCCTCCCCCCTCTTCAGCGTCAACTTACAACCCTCACTACAAAGGCAGAACCCTCACGTCACGCGATCTCCCTGACGCTGTTGAAACATCAAAGTAAAAAGGACGTCATGATGAACAAGGTATTATATAACCTTTAAATGAAATAGGTCTGTGTCAACGCGCCATTACAAATTGCACACAAATTTATGCAGTGAATATATCACGTAGAAGTCTGCTTTTCGCTTGCAAGTTTCAGATTTACTGCAATACACCCGTCCTTGGACGGGAAAAAGGCTAGTGGATAATAGTGGTTGTGAAAGCCTGCCCCGTGTTAAACTGATGTTCACTCTTGATGAGGTTTAACGGCTGTGGTGTCTCGTTTTCAGACGTGTGTTTGGGTTGTACCACGCGTTGTTCAATATTATCTCCAACATTTCACTCAACGTGTTGCCTGGGAGATTCCTTCTTAAAGAGCTCCTAGCAGACGGAGAGAGATGTCAAACATCACACGTGGCACAACCCGGAAACACATCGGAGAGCTAAACCGATTTTCACTTTAAGCCTTTTATCTCCTTGTTATTTATGGATGATTGCACTTGTTATTCTGTCACCGACCACCTTCCAAAACAGCCGTTTTGCTCATTGCC
Source organism: Lethenteron reissneri (assembly GCF_015708825.2). Lineage (NCBI taxonomy): Eukaryota > Metazoa > Chordata > Hyperoartia > Petromyzontiformes > Petromyzontidae > Lethenteron > Lethenteron reissneri. The sequence goes on along the minus strand of NC_083826.1, from coordinate 5,537,583 downwards.
AGAATAATGCCGGTTGTTGAAGGTCTCCTTCGACGTGGGGAGGTCTACCGAGAGACTCGTATATGTCTTGTCGACAGGGGGGTGGGGTGCAGGCATTGTTGACATCGTGCCAGCTGTACTGAGAGTTTGATATTTTACGGACTTGCATTGGGAATAAAGCCAACATACCGGGATTAGCACCCGCGCTGTTTGCATAGGCACCTAATAACCACAGCGATATCCTTTGCTTTGAACATAATTGTGAAAATTGAGAGGGAAATTCATCTCACGACCACGTGCTTATTTTGTTAATCATTGGCAATTAATGCCCATGGTTTACGCAGAAAATCCACACCGAGTCACGCAATTCTTCTTCGGCCTGGTTTTTGTATTTGGATGTTTGGCTAATTCTATGAAACGAGAGTGTGTCTTCGTATGGGAGGAGACCAGAATATTGAGGGGGGGGGGGGGATGGCAAGGGAGGAAACCATCGCACATACAAAGGCAGAAGCCCTGCAATAGATAACTTCAAACGGACGTTGCTTGCGCTGCACTATACTCGTGTCTCTTGACCAACCTCGAAGTCTAGGCCCACGTTCCCAGGTCGCCTCCCGTCCAAGTACTAGCCAGGAAGAACTCACATGTGTATTTTGTGAGATATGACGAGACAAGGTGCATTCTGGGTGATACATTTTCTACCGCGAAGTTTTTTTGTTGTCGCTATTGCGCGCTGTGTTGCTCTCCATTCGTTTTTTTTTTGGATCACACCACGCGGTGTTCAGCACGATGTGGGACATTTCAGCTACAGCCCCAGAAAATGCATCGTTGGGCAAGGATAGTATCTGTCATTCGATTTCCCTCGCACGATTTAATTCGCTGCCTCTACTCCACCATCCGGTAATAGCGCTGCATTGTGCTGTACGTATTCTGAATGATAAAAAACACATCGTAAATATACGCAGCGTGCGTATGTATGTTGAACTTCTTTCGCACCGTACGTAGTCAACCGTGCTAAAAAAAAACTAAAACATGTTATGTTACTAGGGCAGGCCCACTGAGCTAACTCTTTCAGAAGCGACCTGGCTATCACAAAAATAGCTCAGCGAAGTGGCTTCTCACGGGGAAATGTATAGCAGCCAAATACTCTAAACGGTTGTTGATTCTAAGTGTGGAGGGGGAAAAACACGACGAGGAGAACAGGCAAACTCAAAATATACATGTGTCAGGGATAGAATCGAGCCCACAACCTCCTGTATACCAGGTAAGGTATTTAAAATATCGCCAACCATGCTAATCGGACCTGCGGGCATATGTACAACATAAGAATGTTGGCATCGTAGCGTGGCTTGATCACTGTGCCAGTGCATCGTTTGTGCAATCCAATAAGGTGTGGGTTTCGATTTAAAGCTTTCGTGACTGCAGGGATTCATCTTCTTGGTTCTTTCAGTAAAGTCACGTAGAAGGGAAATAATAAAATAATAAAAATTTAACATATTAAAATAATTCTCACGACGTTTCGGCCACAACGCAAGCAGCCGTCCTCAGCTGTCTTTCCGACATACCTGTTCTTCACCTGAGAAAGACAGCTGTCTTTCCAACAGACCTGTTCTTCACCTGAGGACGGCTGCTTGCGTTGTGGCCGAAACGTAGGGAGAATTATTTTATGATATTGTATTTTTTATTATTTAATTATTTCCCTTCTACGTGACTTTACCGAAAGAACCAAGAAGAAGGTATGGGTTGTCTTCTGAGCCAGTTTGGTCCAGAATTGCAAGGCCTTGCACGAAAAAGTGACTCATCAGCTCTGTTGAGATGAATAAATGTACGTCGCAGCGTTGTGCATTCTCTGGCTTTCCTTGAATGATGAGCATTGGTCCGTAACGGGGGGGGGGGGGGGGAGGAAATTTTAAACATATGGAAATAAAATTGTGCAGATGGGTGTGTGTGCGTGTTTGTGTGGGTGCAAAGGGAGGGCCTTTTTTATTATTCACGTTTTGGAATTCAGAAACATTGTTCATCTTCATTATGCTCGTATTTATTTTATTATTGTGTTTTAATATAATGACAGCTGGGGATGCACTTTAGTCACTTTTATGTTTGTATGACTTGTGCCTAGTTGCATGCTTTCGCAGTCTTTATCTTCGTAGAAGATTGTCTCTTCTGGCTGTCGTGCCTCTGTTTCTTTACGCATACACTTAACTGTTGTGTTTTTGTCACCGGGAGAGTTGAGGTCTCAATGGGTCCTCACCTGTGAAAATATATACATAGACAGATTCGATGAACAGATTAGTATTAGCTTGATTAATATTAACTGTCGTACATTTGGGTTTGTATAGCATTCTTCTTCCGTTTAGCTCTGCCCATGACATTTATTGAAGAACTTTGCATTACACTCTCCTAGTTGCATCCAGTTGTTCAAGTTGCTTACGTAACTTCATTCATTGTTTCCCGGCACCTCGTACCTTTAATTTTCCCAGTGGACACGTGATGATGAGTCTCTTCTTTTCTCATTACATGTCCAATACATTCTTACTTGCCTTTCTATAATTGTTCATACACAACGTATTTTTGTGTCTGCTATCCATCATACATTTGTCACTCACCTTGTCAGTCCGTGTAAAATTTTTTTTACATGCTTTGCTAAAAGCCACATTTTCTTTTGCTTCTAGTTTGCTTTTTACCGTATGTGTATTTGTCCAGCTTTCACATCCACACAGGAAAACGGACCTACCTGTATATGTAACACTGCAGTGTTCAAACTCATGTTGGCAACAATAATTCAATTTATTATATTTAAATATAGGACCCATGTTCATAAATATATTGTTTGTATTGTTTATAACGTTCAAAAAACCGCCACTTTTTTCAAAAAAATTATTGCTGTGGTTTTCACAACTGATGATGATTGCTTGTGTTGCAATCGAAACGTCGTGAGAATTTTATTGTATTTTTTATTATTATTTTATTATTTTCCTTCTACGTGACTTGACCGAAAGAACCAATAATATATTGTTTGTTTCTGTTTATCTCTGGAAATAACCTCCCATCCACTGTGCAGCATTAAGACGTACTGTAATGTTAACACAGATAAGCCAACAGCAAATTGTTTTCTGACTGTGCTGTCAGGCATCAGGTCATGAGAAGAACAATCCAGAGCAGTGCATTCATTCGTGTTAAATAACGGCCCACGCAAGCAGATATCACAGAGCTACCTCTGATATTTTTTGTCACGTGACCTCGAGTCCACAATGTGTGGGGCAGCACTTCCCCACTCACTCGTCATACGAGAGCAACGTTTCGTCACGAGAGGGTCAATCCAATGTGTTTGATTTCTCAGAGCTGGAATTTATACAGCTCTACTTGCAGAATTAGAATTTAATGGAATTAATTTGTTGTGCAGTTCTTGATTGGTAATTCGGCCGAGACCAATCAACTCACTCCACTTGAGGACCCCGTGTATTCACAGGCAGCCACTTGTATTCAAACCGAGGACCTTCAGCTGCGCCATCTCAGCACTCGAAGCTCTGAGCCAAAAACAAATTAACATGAAAAGAGTGAAAATCAACACCACACAAATGCTGGTCTAAGTTGAACCGAGTGACGTGAATGTATTCATCATAATCTTCTGCACCAGTGGTCAATCCCCTTCTGGATGAAGGCCTCCCCAAGGCACTGCCACATCTCGCATTCCTGCTCGGTAATATTCCACCCAGCATCCTGCACACAAATTAAATCCATTGCTCCATCTCCGCCGCTGACGTACTTTGGGACCCGTTGAATTACTTTGGCTGCTACTCCGTAGGCTATCAACCCTTCATAGCAATGCATCCTGCCCAACGCAGCCCACGTACTTCTCTTTATAGTTTTGAATTATGCCATGAACCTGCATTGGTTCCTCTCATCCGTATGAAATTCCAAGCATGCCTCTCCGCTATGCTTCCTAGCACACTTATCAGTTTCTGTCCTATAATTTGTTTAATGACCACGTTTCTGAACCCATATGTCATGAGTGTTGACGAAGACATAGAATGGGTGTGGTGAAGTTGTGGGTGGAAGTATTGATATATAGAGCAATTAAAGTGTGTATGCACACTTTTCTCAAATAAATACATGAGCACGTATGTTACATGTTAGCGTTAAGCGCTGAACATCCATCGCATTAACGTTCCCAAGAGGACTAGTATATGCACGCGCGTTCATTTAATATCAGCTCAAGCCCTGGATTTACTTTAAGGGGGCAAAATGTATCCCCCCTCTCTGAAAAGCACGCAGCAATATAAAATCCACTCGTTTCCTTTGGTTCTTGGTAACTGCCATCAACAGTATCCATGTGCATGTTAGAGGAATCTTTATTGGTCGTTTTTTTTCCCGGACCCAACCGATCTTGTAAAAATGTAAAGGTGCAATAAAACATTTTTACGTATTGTGCCATTTTTTTCTGGTAGAGTAATGGCCATCGTTAAATAACCACTTGGGATACGAGAGTACAGATGGACACGTCGCTTCTACCCAGAGATAAGGGTGGAACAGTGGCATTCCTGGTCAGCACTGTGCTGTGCTCCGAACCCGACGGGACCTGAGTTCGATTCCCAGCCACGGCTCGCATCAGTGGTGGGTGAAATCTGAACCGGTCCTGGGCCCTTATTCGCCAATCTGCACTGACCCCAACGTGGTAAAGTAATGGTCAAACCATCCTACCTCCCTAACAAATAGACCATGGGGGAGACCTTCACCCCAGCAATGGCTTTAAAAAGCAAAGCAAAGTAAATTAGGATTATTTATGTGAAGTGCCCTATGCCCTAAATCTTGCTAGTGGATGGACCACCATACACAAAAAAGTTTTCATGAGTTTTGCAAGGCAACGTGGTGGAAATTATAGGGCAGAAGAGCAGAGTCCATGGTTGTACTGCACTTTTTCTATGCCACCCCCACATTCATACTCTGCACCGTACGACTATTGCTAAACAATTTTTATACTAGGCAAGGCCCACTGAGCTATTAGCTCTTTTTCAGAAGCGACCTGGCCAAAAATGATAGCTCAGCAAAGTGGCTCCTCATGTGTAAATGTATAGCAGCCAAATACTCTAAACGCATGTTGATGCTAAATCTGGAGGGAAAAACTGGAGGACCCGGAGAAAAATCCACGCAATAATGAGAATAACATACAAACTTCTAATATACAAGCATCAGGGTCGGGATCGGGATCGAACCCATGACATCCTGCATACCAGGCGAGGGAGTTGCCATCTCGCCACCAACGAACGTGGTAAGGTATGGTCAAACAGCCCTCCTGACCATCAGGAGTGACAGGACCTTGATCCAGTGATGGCTTGAAATATGCCAGGAGATCATCCATTATTACTGCACATATAATGCACTCAAGCTGATAAATGTTGTACTGCTTAATGTTCTCTCGCCCGCTGCGTTTGATTAAGCAAAGGATTCACAGGCTTTGCGACAATTATTGTTTCAAATGTTGGCACGGCACGATGAAATACAATACCGGCAAGATAAGCAGAGGGCCGCTAAAAAAAACACCATATACACTCCCGTGAGAGAGGGTTTTTTTGCTGGTGATGCGGCATGATTCTGGATAGGAGCATGCGGGCTCACAAAGTATGTTGTCCCGTTTCTTATAATGAAGCTTGTGGGACGCAAGTTGTGATAAAATACGATATTATAACAAAAATATTTGCTCGCACGTTGCCTGCCGGCCACGTGCCGCCACTCAGCACCCGTTCTGACCCGGGCTGACATGGAAAATGGTACGATATAGGTGTGTCGCTGAACGTGTGTGTATGGAGAGAAAGAGAAATAGCGGTCGTGCAGTGATTTGCATGCTGTGCTCCGAACCCAAAGACATGTCTTTGGTCCCCTGCCGCAGCGAATATCGGTGGTGAGTGGGATCGGAACTTCACCAATGACTTACCCAGGGCGACTCGCCTTTAAATAAGTATCTTGTGGTGCTGCGTTTAAACATTTGCACTGGGAAGGGTGGAGACGAAAGCGACTGGCTGTGTGTGATGCCGGTCACACCAAGCCCTCGCGTGATGCGTGAACCTTCCCTTCATAGGCCATCGCTCACAGCACTCGTTAAAGACTCCGTGTGGAGGGGGTTCTCTCAGAGGTCGCAACCGGGTACCCGATACCCGTACCCTACCCGATACCCGGCTACCCGTACCCGGCCGGGTACGGGTACCCGTTTGCGTCCCTGGTGCGGCCGGGTACGGGTACGGGTAGACCGTGAGTCACTGGTGAGTAACTGTTTGTCACTCATTTCCCAACGTCTTGTCTCTTCTCACAATTCAAGTTCCTAGAATCAACCCACCCGCGCCTGCAACATGGCTTCATCCCAGAGGTCGCAATCAGGTACCCGATACCCGTACCCTACCCGTACCCGGCCGGGTACGGGTAGGGTACGGGTACGGCCGGGTACGGGTACCCGTTTGCGACCCTGGTGCGGCCGGGTACGGGTAAGGAATCAAAACCCGTTTGCGACCTCTGGTTCTCTGTGGCTTTGCGTGTTCGTGTGAACGCAAGTGCTGCGTTAAACCGACGGGTTGCATTTCTTTGGTCCGTGCGCACACTGTGGGAATTATTGTTCTCTCATTCCCTCTTGGGATGTTTTTCTTTTCTGTTAATGAAAACCAATACTTGAAGATCCCTTGGCCAGCACGTGAGTCTCAGCTTGAGTCGGCGGTATCTGGCTTTCTTGGCATGGCTCCAGCGTGTGGGCGTTTCGGGTCAAATTACTGCCAGAGGCTGAGATAAATTAACAAATAATGAAATAGACTTTTGAACGAACATCATACTCAATGTTTTGGCCTCATCATGGTGTATAGTGGGCACATTATATTTCAGCCATCATCATCAGCGTCACCTGCATGAGTCATGGCTTATCCACTCAATCAATCGATCAATCGTTATTTTACGTGCCAATATCACCCTTGATAAAGTAGGCATCAGTGCACATTACAACGGACTTGGAACGGTACAGGGGATGGAGAGGGGGGGGGTTGTTTGACCATACTTCACCACGTGGATTCGGTGTGGGTTTGTGGTGAAATGGGGGGTTGGTGCCAGTACCGGTTCAGATATCACTCACCAACTGATGTTAGCCGTGACTTGGAATCGAATTCAGTGCAATGCGCCAACCAATTCGCCCTAAAAATGCACAGCGCCAAAAATGTCCGGATAAGTGTCTCAAAGCCTTAGAACACACACCTGCAACGTTCGCATTATAAATAAACGTTTTATTCAGCCATGTTCGTTCCTAAATAAACGTTAACCTAGTTACAAAGGAATGTTCTATACTTACACGGCAACGATTTAATGTTCACAGTACTAAGTTAGGGCCTTAGCTTCGTGTGACGAACTATTTTGAGGCGCTTACTAATTCAGGAGGGTTGGTCCCCTCAATATGAAATGTCAACCGCCTTAAAATCCACATAGCTGAAAACTTGTGAACAAGTCCTGAAATTAGATTGTGCTCTGAGAACTAGAAAGGCATCCACTTTCAAACGTGTATCTCCCCTCTCCAGAGATCCAAAGGCACTGTGTGTGTGTGTTGTAATATTGGGTAAACATTATTATAATTTTAGCAATATTCTTTTATTGCAATATTATGTTCCATATTTTATTTCGGAGTAGAGCAGTGACACAATGGTTTGTGCATTCTGCTACAAACCCAGCTCGCGGCCATGGCTAACACAAGTGGCTCGTGATAGAATCTTTCCACAACCCACCCCGTAGTCATACAACAACCCAACCGGGAGGCATGGTAAAGTATGGTCCAAACAACTCTCATGACTTACATAGAGAGACCTGTTCATCCACGATCCCACCCATCCACCTCTGTATATTTCAAAAACTGCATATGATTTATGTGGTTTTTATTTTAGAATAATTCATGATAATACCCGAGACTCACCGAGTCTCAGACAGAGGCACGTTTATGATTCTCAGGTTTGGTTGAAATGCCTCCTGACGGCTCAGAAACTCGCTCTTGCACACAACAGCCGTGGGAAACAACTTCGTGTTGAAACAACAACTTGCAAAATAACAAAAAAAAGATGAATTCCGCTTGTGCTTATGGAATGAATTAGATCTTGTAAATAACGAAGTGTTGTTGAGCGTATGGCATGTTTTAATAGGATGTTTTATTAAAATGGGATGGTTGCGACATAGGGCGAGCGAAAAGTTTCAACTTTTCTTCCGAGCGTGCGATTGTTAAGAAGAAACCCGGCAGGGGAATGAGAGCAGACTTTTACAATTTTTGTTGCGTCTTCGCCTTGCCAAGTTCTTTTCAATTTCAGCAGAACCATAATTCTTCGTAAAATAACGACACTATACAGCAGGGCGCCGCTGATAATTACCAATATTATAATTTAAATGGACAAATGTAAAGTAAATATTATTGTACTTTTAGCCATTCATGGTCCATATATGCAGCAGACGTAAAACTAAGGAGAGAAACATTATACATTTCAGCGTAAGGTCAGTTATAGGTCGGTGAAGCCAGGGCCCAGGGTCTGCCCAGGTATTGCTCGCCACTGATGTTAGCCATTGCTGCGGGAATCAAGCTCAGGTCATGGGGTTCAGAATGTAGTGCGAGAACCACCGTGCAAACCGCTTCACTCTCAGCACGGCGAAGTATGGTCGAACAACGCCCATGACCGACATTGGCATTGATGCGTTAGTTTTCATTGGCAAGTTCGTTGTCCGAAGGCACTCCAACCTGCTCGTTCCCGCCTGTTTGCATCCTCACCTTGATCCCACCTTGGGCCCACCTTGATCACACATTGATACCACATTGATCCCACCTTGATCCAACATCGAACCCATATTGATCCCACATTTATCCCATTGGTCCCACCTTGATCACATTGATCACCTTGATCCCACCTTGATCCCACCTTGATCCCACATTGATCCCACTTGATCCCACCTTGATCCACTTGACCACCTTATCCCACCTTGATCCCATCATTCACATTGACCCC
>NC_083826.1:5508587-5528102 GCF_015708825.2 Lethenteron reissneri | reverse complement strand
TGTGAGTCTATGAGTCTGCGTGAGTCTATGGGTCTCTGTGTGAGTCTATGGGTCTCTGTGTGAGTCTATGGGTCTCTGTGAATCTATGGGTCTCTGTGTGAGTCTATGGGTCTCTGTGTGAATCTATGGGTCTCTGTGTGAGTCTATGGGTCTGTGTGAGTCTATGGGTCTCTGTGTGAGTCTATGGGTCTCTGTGTGAGTCTATGGGTCTCTGTGCGAGTCTATGGGTCTCTCTGCGATTCTATGGGTCTCCGTGCGAGTCTATGGGTCTCTGTCCGAGTTCATGAGGCTCTGTGTGAGTCTACGTACGTATCTATGTTGAACTTCTTTCGCACCGTACGTAGCCAACCGTGTTAATCGGAGGTGCGGGCGACGGCCGAGCGTTTCTGCACGACGCCACGGTGTGGAATCTCCTCCGCTCGCTCTCTCTCTCACTGTCGCTCTCCCACAACAGCCGACCTCAGGGAAGACTTCCTCGACGAGGAGGAGGAGGAGGACGAGGGAGACGGTCAGAGTGAGCGGAGGAGGAAGAGGAGGAAGAAACGAAGCCACAGCATCACTAGAAGCTTCGTCGTGCCGATAACGGAAACAAAATCAAAAGTGACGTCCTGTTACAATGGGTATCGGTGCTCTCTCCTGTTTACAGCCAGTGGTGGAAACTCCACGTTCCACGTGCGGAGGAAATTCCACGTGTGGTGGAAACTCCACGTTGCACGTGCAGTGGAAACTCCACGTGTGGTGGAAACTCCACGTTCCACGTGCGGTGGAAACTCCACGTTGCACGTGTGATGGAAACTCCACGTTCCACGTGCGGTGGAAACTCCATGTTGCACGTGTGATGGAAACTCCACGTGTGGTGGAAACTCCACGTTCCACGTGCGGTGGAAACTCCACGTTGCACGTGTGATGGAAACTCCACGTTCCACGTGCGGTGGAAACTCCACGTTGCACGTGTGATGGAAACTCCACGTTCCACGTGCGGTGGAAACTCCATGTTGCACGTGTGATGGAAACTCCACGTGTGGTGGAAACTCCACGTTCCACGTGCTGTGGAAACTCCACGTTGCACGTGCGGTGGAAACTCCACGTTCCACGTGCGGTGGAAACTCCATGTTGCACGTGTGATGGAAACTCCACGTGCGGTGGAAACTCCACGTCCCACGTGCGGTGGAAACTCCACGTCCCACGTGCGGTGGAAACTCCACGTTCCACGTGGGGTGGAAACTCCACGTTCCACGTGCGGTGGAAACTCCACGTCCCACGTGCGGTGGAAACTCCACGTCCCACGTGCGGTGGAAACTCCACGTCCCACGTGCGGTGGAAACTCCACGTTGCACGTGCGGTGGAAACTCCACGTTCCACGTGCGGTGGAAATTCCACGTTGCACGTGCGGTGTAAACTCCACGTTCCACGTGCGGAGGAAACTCCACGTTGCACGTGTGGTGTAAACTCCACGTTCCACGTGCGGTGGAAACGCCACGTTCCACGTGCGACGGAAACTCCACGTTCCACGTGCGGTGGAAACTCCACGTTGCACGCGCGGTGGAAATTCCACGTGTGGTGGAAGTTTCCACGTGCGGCGGAAACTCCACGTTCCACGTGTGGCGGTGAACGAGCCTCCCCATAAAACGGCTGCTGACTTCCCCGCCAAGTGGCACAGGGACTCCTCGACTTACGGACTTGTAGAGATACGAACAAACACCGTCCCGTACCTCCAGTCGTTAGTTCAACCGCCGCGCAATAGATGGTGGCGGTGGTGGTGGCATTTGCATTTTCAGGCGATTGTACAACTTTTAAAGCCACTCCCCGTGCTTATTGTGCACGCCGTACGACACGTTTTGAAATCGACGGGAGCAAAGTTGGACCTGCGAACAAATCGACTTACGAACAGACCTCTGTAATCCATACTGTTTGGTTATTTCTATCCACGTGACTTTACCGAAAGAGCCAAAGAGTATGGATTCCTGCAGTCACGAAAGCTTCAAATCTAGATTGAGACCTCTGGAACATAATTCGTTCGTACGCAGAGGAGTCCCTGTCCCCATTCTGGCAACACCGCAGGGAGGCATGTGATCTAAGCCTTCTTGGTTCTTTCGGTAAAGTCACGTAGAAGGGAAATAATAAAATAATAAAATAAAACAAAATAATTCTCACGACGTTTCGGCCACAACGTAAGCAGCCCTCCTCAGGTGAAGAACATGTCTGTCGGAAAAACTGCTTGGTGGTGTTCATTCAGACGCTGTCTTTCCGACAGACCTGTTCTTCACCTGAGGACGGCTGCTTGCGTTGTGGCCGAAACGTCGTGAGAATTATTTTATTATGTTTTATTTTATTATTTTATTACTTCCCTTCTACGTGACTTTACCGAAAGAACCAAGAAGATGAATCCCTGCAGTCACGAAAGCTTTAAATCGAAATTTATGATCTAAGCCGTTGCGATTGCGAGCTGCTCACTCTACCGCTCCTCCGATTAGCACGGTGGGCTGCGTGCGGTGTGCGAAAGTGGTTCAACGCACACACGCGCACGCACAACTAGAGGCCCCGCTGACTGAGCACGTGTCTGTGTCACAACATGCTGGACACAAATAGCAGAGAGCAGTGTGTTTCACACGGAGGCTTTCGCGACAAATATCATCCATAAGAGGTTTTTTTCTGCGTTAGATCGCGTGAAAATATAAATGTGTCGTTAAACCCGCCACCACCCGACACAGCCAACCAGTAAGGCATGTCACGTGAACAGAACGTGGCAATTCGTCACTAGTACAGCAACACCGGTGTGTAGTGTAGTTTATAGTGTAGTGTATAGTGTAGTGTAGTGTATAGTGCAGTGTGTAGTGTATAGTGTAGTGTATAGTGTAGTGTATAGTGTAGTATACTAGTTCAGCACTAGTGTATAGTGTAGTGTATAGTGTAGTGTGTAGTGTAGTGTAGTGTAGTGTATAGTGTAGTATACTAGTACAGCACTAGTGTATAGTGTAGTGTATAGTGTAGTGTATAGTGTAGTATACTAGTTCAGCACTAGTGTATAGTGTAGTGTATAGTGTAGTGTATAATGTAGTGTATAGTGTAGTATACTAGTACAGCACTAGTGTATAGTGTAGTATACTAGTACAGCACTAGTGTAGTGTATAGTGTAGTATAGTGTGGTGTATAGTGTAGTGTATAGTATAGTACACTAGTACAGCACACTGGTGTGTTGGAGAGCCAAGCCACAACATTTACAATCTGAGCACGACGTTTCGCCAGTAATTACAACCAGCTTCATCAGGTGACAGCCAGATGTGTGGAGAAGTCCACTTGTTTCGTTCCTTATATAGAAACGCAGGGAGGTCGTGGTACTGACGGCAAGTCCCTCGTTGTTAACGCGGTAGTTACAGTAGAACCTCTCTTAACGATCACCCCTTGTTAACTAATCGCTTAACGGCAGGCCTCCATAGAGCCAATATGTAGTGTATAGTGTACTGTATAGTAGTGTAGTGCCTCCATAGAGCCCAACGTGTTTGCTTACCGACCAATTCAGTAAATATGAATTGATTAACCGCGTTTCTTTTAATTATTATGTCATAATGTTGCTAGCGTCGTGATGTATTAATATCCATTGCTTAAATATTACAAAGTACTTTGTTTTGGTGGTGGAAAAAAAACGAACTTTCAACGTGCATTCCCTATACTCGCTTAACGACCAAATCCTAATCTCGATGCGTTCTTTAAAAGTTTCTGCGTTAAGCGAAAACGATTTCCCCACGAACATTATTATAACGACGATGAAGACCGGGGGAGACACCACGTGCCACCACCACCACGACCACAATGCATCACTCCGCTTCAGCCGCGCAGCTCAAGGAAGTATGATAATTGTTTTTTTACCCTTCTATCTGGCAACAAAACTGACACCTTTTTTACAAGGGAGTCATGTTTACATAGACCACAATACCTGCAGTCATAATGCTTACCCCGAGCTCTGATACCTCTGATGGTGCATTGTCTTGAGTGGTGGTGCGCCTTTTGGCGTCATCTGGTCCAACCCATATGAGACTAGGCTCTAAGGAAAGCTGTCTCGGGTGTGGACCAATCAACTTCAAGGACAGTGCATACATTATCAGAGTTATGTTTTTTGTTTGCATTATGACTGCAGGTATTGTGGTCTATGCAAACATGACTCCTTGTAAAAAAAGGTGTCAGCTTTGTTGCCAGATAAAAGGGTTTAAAAAACAATTATCATATTTTTTTACTGGCAAATGAGGTTCCAATGGTCTCAAGGAAGTAGTTCGTCGGCGACAATCGTGCTCCCCCAAGGGGGATGAAACACGCGTTAAGCGAGGACTTGCCGTGCTCTTGTCAGTGTCACGTGACCGGGTCTGGACTCGGGGAAGTTCAGGGGGGGTGGTGGGAGGGGGAAAATAGGGGGGAGGGGGGGCGGGAAAGGGGGGTAGGGGGGGGCGATGGGGAAAGGGGGAAGGGGGGGACGATGGGGGAATAGGGAGGGGCGATCTCGGGGGGGAGGGGCGGGGGGAGGGGCGGGGGGGGTTCTGCTCGGTGTCCCTGTGGATGAAAGAATAAAAATCCGACAACGACCATCACTTGTTACCATCCCTCTGTGTGTGTGTTGGGCTCGCAAACAGCACTTGCCACCCCAACAGTCTGTAAAGGCTTCAAGGGGGATCTTTGTCATGGGGAGCGGTGGTGCGCGCTGCGCTACGCTACGCAGCCGGTGATCCGAGTTCGAAATCCCGCTCCACGGCGGACTTTTAGGTCGACTCGGCCCTAAAATGAGTGATGCAGTAATTTTAGCTGTTACTGCATCACTCGACTGCAAATTACTGCCATCAAGTGATGCAGTCATTTTAGCTGTGACGGTCCCACCTGATGACGGAGACTTGTGTTGCCTCCGAACGTCGTGCTTTTTATATTTTTATTTCTATTTCCATTATACTTTTATTAACTTTTAATGTATTTTTTACCTACGTGACCTTTACCGAAAAACCCTAAGAGTATAAACATTGTCGTAGTAATTGATTGGCAGTTCGCGTATGGTTGGGGAAAAGTGTGGGTGACCTTTTCGCAAGGAGTTCTGGCCAGCCTGGAGCGAGAGAGTCAGTAGGGGCTTCGGCGGAGTTCCCTTCTGCCAGCTTCGTGGCGCCAGCAAGCCGTTGCAGGACTGCTCCTTAGCCTGTTCTTGCACAGTGGGTGGACTGCAACAACAACAGCGGCAGCAGAGGGCCGGTGTCGGATCGGGAATACGGAGACTCATCGACTTACGAACGAGTTCGGTTCCAGATGTCTGTTCGTAAGTCGATTTGTTCGTAATTCCAATTTTAATCCCGTCGATTCCAAACGTGTTGTACGGCGTGTACACTAAACACGGTGAATGACTTCAAAAGTTGTATCAACTGTAGATGTAGATGCCACTGGTTCTTCATGTTCTGTAGATGTAGGTGCCACTGGTTCTTCACGTTCTGCAGATGTAGATGCCACTGGTTCTTCACGTTCTGCATATGTAGGTGCCACTGGTTCTTCACGTTCTGCAGATGTAGGTGCCACTGGTTCTTCACGTTCTGCAGATGTAGATGCCACTGGTTCTTTACGTTCTGCAGACGTAGATGCCACTGGTTCTTCACGTTCTGTAGATGTAGGTGCCACTGGTTCTTCACGTTCTGCAGATGTAGATGCCACTGGTTATTCATGTTCTGTAGATGTAGATGCCACTGGTTCTTCACGTTCTGCAGATGTAGATACCACTGGTTCTTCATGTTCTGTAGATGTAGATGCCACTGGTTCTTCAAGTTCTGCAGATGTAGGTGCCACTGGTTATTCATGTTCTGTAGATGTAGATGCCACTGGTTCTTCACGTTCTGCAGATGTAGATACCACTGGTTCTTCATGTTCTGTAGATGTAGATGCCACTGGTTCTTCAAGTTCTGCAGATGTAGGTGCCACTGGTTCTTCACGTTCTGCAGATGTAGATGCCACTGGTTCTTCATGTTCTGCAGATGTAGATACCACTGGTTCTTCACGTTCTGTAGATGTAGATGTAGGTGCCACTGGTTCTTCATGTTCTGCAGATGTAGATGCCACCGGTTCTTCACGATCTGCAGATGTAGATGTAGATGCTACTGGTTCTTCACGTTCTGCAGATGAACCAGAGACATATAGACAGACATATAAGCAGAAAGATATCACAGAGATACATATCTCTCTCTCTCTATGTCGTAAAAGCTGGGGCCGCCTGTACAGTCCTCACACTTTAGAGTGTAAAGAACCGAACGAAGTAAATTCAGACGTTTCTTCAAATAAAACGGCTGACCGCAAGGGGGCAGCCGAAGAAGCGATTAAGCTAGTGCGGGGCCTGCAGCAAATGTTATAAAGGGGCCCTAAATAAAAAAAATATACGTAAATATTTAAAACACACACATTTTTTACTTGCGTAGTAAAGTTATTGTATTTTTTTTCATTCGCTATACAGCCAGATAATACGACAAATCGCTAACCTTACACACCCAGTCGTTCGTAAAGTTGAAGGTAGTATGGTACTATAGCAATAGAGCAAGTGCAGAATCACCGAACCGGAATTGCTAGCTTGAAAGCATTTAGCGCGGGGCCCTTGAAATTGCGGGGGGCCCCGTAGCATTATGTAGCTACTTGTGCTACTAGGGATATAATCCGGCACCGATGTGGCTCCTTGCCGACCTCCTGGGCTCTCTCCCAGTACAGATGATCGAGTCGCGACTCAGGGGTCATGGTACCTCGACGCGCGCGGGACGAGGCAAGAGAGGGGTGGAAATCAGAGGTCGCAAGCGGGTTTTGATTCCTTACCCGTACCCGGCTGCACCAGGGTCGGCTACCCGTACCCGGCCGGGTACGGGTTTCCCGTTTGCGACCTCTGGTGGAAATATCGCAGCCCAATTGTGTGCGGTACCCGTACCCTACCCGAAATGAGTGACAAACATCTTTTTGGTTCTTTTGGTAAAGTCACGTAGAAGGGAAGTAATAAAATAATAAAAAATAAAACAATATTATTTTTATAATTTTATTACTTCCCTTCTACGTGACTTTACCGAAAGAACCAAGAAGATGAATCCTTGCAGTCACGAAAGCTTTACATCGAAAGAGTGACAAACAGTTACCCACCCGGCCGCACCAGGGTCGCAAACGGGTAGCCGGGTATCGGGTAAGGTACGGGTATCGGGTACCCGTTTGCGACCTCTGGTGGAAATATCGCAGCCCAAGTGTGTGCGGTGATTCACCAACTCTTGCTGCTCGGTTGGCTGCGTTACGGGCAGACACGTGCGCCACCACCAACACCACCATGGGGCTCAGAAGCTGGGTGCACTGTGGCTGTAGTGCAGCGGTCCTGGTCCTCCCCTAGGTGGGCTCGGCCTCAAATTAGTACTGTGGCTGGTGCGGCTTGTGTAGTTAAACATCGCCGCTGGCGTGGTGTTTTGGTCAGCCGCCCCCTCGTGTGCCGTGCCGGCCTTCGTAGGTGCTGTTGGTTTTATTTGACCAGGTTGTTTTGTCAATCTTGATTTGAAGCTTTCGTGACTGCAGGAATCCATACTCTTTGGTTGTTTTGGTAAAGTCACGTAGGTAGAAAATAAAATAGATCACGACGTTTCGGGCGCAACACAAGCGTCTCTTTCTCACCTGATGACGGACGCCCGAAACGTCGTGATTTATTATATTTTATACCTACGTGACTTTACCGAAAGAACCAAAGAGTATCCATAGATATTTCTTGCACAGAAACGACCTGGCCACAAATGAGAGCTCAACGAAGTGACTGATCGCGTGGATCTTATAGCGGTGGCCAAAAACTCTAAACGCGTGACGTTGAAAGGGAGAGAGACACCGGAAAACTCCACATATACAGCAGACGTCAGGGTCGGGATCGAACCCACGACCTCCTGCACACCAGGCGAGGTAGTTAGCATCTCCTAGCCACCGTGATGATGATGAGAGAGAGACACGCAAACTCCAAATATACAGCAGCAGGCGTCAGGGTCGGGATCGAACCCACGACCTCCTGTACACCAGGCGAGGTAGTTAACATCTCCTCGCCACCGTGATGATGATGAGAGAGAGAGAGACGCAAACTCCAAATATACAGCAGCAGGCGTCAGGGTCGGGATCGAACCCACGACCTCCTGTATACCAGGCGAGGTAGTTAACATCTCGCCACAACAGTCTGTCAAGGCTACACGGGGGTAGGGGGGGGGGCTTTGTCAGGAGCTGCGTGCCACGGCGAAAAAAAACTGGCGAAGAGTTGCGACAGAATTAGCAACAAGGCCACACAGCACCACCAACACCAACCACCACCCACCACCACCCACCACCACAACCCACCACCAACACCACCCACCACCAACACCAACCACCACCACCACCAACCCCACCACCAACACCACCCACCACCACCAACACCACCCACCACCAACCACCACCACCACCCACCACCACCCACCACCACCAACCACCACCACCCACCACCCACCACGTCTCGTGCTGACTCAAGCGGCACGGAAGGCCACGGGGCTTCAGGGTCAAGCTCATTACCACGTGTGTGTACGTGCGTAGCACTTGCCCCACACGTCTCTTAAGGCTATACAGGGGATCTTTGTGTTGTCTGTACGTGTGTGCGTGTGTTCGGTGCTTGTGTGGAGCGCTGGTGTAGCGGTTAGCGCTACGCTGCGCTACGAACCCAGCGACCCGAGTTCGATTCCCGCTCACGGCGAACACCGGTGACGATTACGTGAACCCCGCCCCGGGCTTCCCCTGGATCGACTCAGCTTCAATTGAGTAGCTGGTGCGATGTGTAAACATCGCCACGAGGGAGACAAAGGCGGTCGGGTTTGGTGGTGGCCACCCACCCCTTCGTGTACCGAGGCAGTTTTCATAGGTGCTCGCTAACAGCACTTGCCCAACAGTTTAAGGGTTATACGGGGAGGGGGTCTTTGTCTTTCTACGCATGTGTGTACAAGTGTGTGTGTGTAAGTTTGTGTACACAAGTTTGCGTACACAAATATGTGTGGACACAAGTATGTGTGGACACAAGTATGTGTGGCCATGAGTGTGTGTGTACATGTGCGTGTGTGTGTGTACAAGTGTGAGCGGTTTGCGTGCTGCACTACGTACCTGGCGACCCGGGTTCGATTCCCGCTCACGGCAAACACCAGTGACGATTATCTGAACCGGTCCTGGGCCTCCCCTCGGTCGACTCAGCCTCAAATGAGTACCTGGTGCGACGTGTAAACATCGCCACTAGGGAGACAAAGGCGGCCGGGCGTGGTGTTGGCCACCCACCCGCTCGTGTGCCGTGCCAGCCTTTATAGGTGCTCGCTAACAGCACTTGCCCCTACAGTCTGTTAAGGCTATACGGGGGATATTTGTCTTTGTGTACACGTGTACATGTGTGTGCGTGTACACACGTGTGTGTGTATACACGTGCGGCACGCGCTAGAGAAGAGATGGACTGATGCGGCACAGATGGATGTGGAGCTGAGTGAATTTTTCCCGACGACCGGTACCAGCGGTGTCAAGATCGTCCTGCGTGGAGGAAGATGCTCGTGAAGGACGACGCTGCTGCTGCTGCTGCCAATGGTGGAGTCAGAGGCAGTCGCCCTCCAGCAACAGCGGAGGGCGGAGGAGCGCGGGGTGGCTGAAACACAGTGGGGAGCACAGGTGGTCGTGCATCAGCCAGTCATCTCAGTCAGTCAACCCATGGCACCTCGGTCTGTCCCGTGACCTCACGTCAGCGGGCCTTCGACACTTGACGTGGCCTCAAAGTGCACGTAGCCTGGCACCAGCGCCGTGGTGATGTCGACGTCATTTAGTGGTGAATGGCGGATGTTGGTTTGGGTCGATCCCGACCCTGACGCCGGCTGTATATTTGGAGTTTGCGTCTCTCTCTCTATCATCATCATCACGGTGGCTAGGAGATGTTAACTACTTTGCCTGGTGTACAGGAGTTCGTGGGTTCGATCCCGACCCTGACGCCTGCTGCTGCTGTATATTTCAAGTCCTCCGGTTGTTTCCCGTCCACATTTAGAATCGTCGTCAAGTCACTCCGTGTGAGCTATCATTGGCGATGGTCAGGTAGCTCTGCAACGGCGCCTTACCCGGTGAAATAAATAAATACGTTTAGTTTAGCACGGCAACACAATGGGGAGGGGGTGGGAGGGGGGGGCGGCGATAATTCCATCTCCCCCGCCACGACCCCCGGTCTAGGCACCAATGTTTTCGCTCGCCCGTGGGAGACGAAATCCGAGCGGGTGAGCGATCGTGTGTGCTCCCCCCCCCCTCCTCTCTCTTTCTCTGCCTCTCCACGCTGTACGGAGGCGCCACCACGACCTTCCCTTGCTTCCTGCGAGCCAAGTGCAACGACGGAGCGAGACACAGAGAGAGTTTCAAGTTTCATTTATTAGGTATAGCCCTGAATTGCGATTTAAAGCTTTCGTGACTGCAGGGATTCATCTTCTTGGTTCTTTCGGTAAAGTCACGTAGAAGGAAAGTAATACAATAATAAATATAAAACATAATATTATTTTATTATGTTTTATTTTTATAATAATATTATTTTATTATGTTTTATGTTTATTATTTTATTACTTCCCTTCTACGTGACTTTACCGAAAGAACCAAGAAGAGGTATAGCCCTGTGAGCCATTCGGCTCTTGAATCGGGTGCAACCGCAACAAAAAAAAAAAACGAAAACATTAACAAGAAAACATCTTAAAGTGACTATGTGACTAAGTGCAAACAGAAAATCCAAGTAAAGACAGCAAAATATTGCAGAAAAAGCACCGTACACCAACCCTGTGCAAATATCCCAGTGAGATGCAAGTCAAACAACAACAACCACAAGACAACTTAGATGAAGGCCATCAGTCTAACTCTGTACTACAACAAACAAACATGGCCAAACCGAAAAACTTTTCAAAAATCACCAAAATAAAGCCATAAAAGCAATGAAACAGGGATCATATGAGAGATGTGGGGGGGAGAGAGGTGGGGACAGAGCAGCCTGGGCATATTCTTAGGTTTTTTCGGTAAAGTCACGTAGGCAAAACATTAAAATGAATAAAAGTAAAATAAATAAAATATAAAAATCACGACGTTTATTTTACTTTTATTAATTTTAATGTTTTACCTACGTGACTTTAACCGAAAAAACCTAAGAATATGAATCATTGCAGTCACGAAAGCTTCAAATCTAGAATTAACAGCCTGGGCATCTTCCGCGCTCTGGTTCGAGAGGAACAATGTCCTGAGCCGAGTGGCGAGAACGCGCCATGGCCACTGGGGACCTGCCCCACCCACCCACCCGGCGTCACCTCCACGCGAGTGAAGGTCACGGAGTTCACGTGGAAGGTGTGGTTGGTTTGGGGGTGGGGGGTAGCGGTGGCGTAGTGGTTAGCGCGCTGCGCTCCAAAGCCCACGGGCCAGAGGTTGCAAATGGGTTTTGATTCCTTACCCGTACCTGGCCGCACCAGGGTCGCAAACGGGTATCGGGTACCTGATTGCGACCTCTGGGATGAAGCCATGTTGCAGGCGCGGGTGGGTTGATTCTAGGAACTTGAATTGTGAGAAGAGACAAGACGTTGGGAAATGAGTGACAAACGGTGACTCACCAGTGACTCACGGTCTACCCGTACCCGTACCCGGCCGCACCAGGGTCGCAAACGGGTAGCCGGGTATCAGGTAGGGTACGAGTATCGGGTACCCGGTTGCGACCTCTGCCACGGGCCGTGTTCGATTCCGCGCTCACCGCCACCAACGACAAAGGTTGACGATACAAGCGAATCGGTCCTCGGTCTCCCGCTAGGTTGACTCAGCCTCAAATGAGCAGCTGGTGCCGGAGTGTCGTCAACGTCGGCCACTCGGGAGGCAAAGGCGGCCGGGCGTGGTGCTGGTCACCCAGCCACCCCACGTGTGTGCCGTGCTGGCAATTCATAGGTGCTCGCTGCTCGCTAACAGCACTTGCCCCAACAGTCGGTGGCAGGCTATAGGGGGGAGGGGGATCTTTGTCTTTGTAGGGTGGGAAAGTCGAGGTTTGCCGTGTCCAGTGCACACAACCCCCCCCCCCCCCCCACCACATTGTGTGTGTGTGTGGTTTTTTTTGTGTTCGGGCCTTCCTGCTTTTGCTGGGAAGTAACAAAACAAAAAAATAATGTCGTTTTTTTTCTCTACTCCTACAACAACAACAAAGAAGTCAGCGGTCGAGTGGTCGCGGTGGCGTCGCTGCTGGTGACTCGACGTCGTGGAGCCGAGGAAGGGAGCGGACGGTGCGGCGAGGGGGCGGGTGGGGGTGCTGTGGAAGTTTTTCGTACTCCGAAACGAAATTTACCGACGAATACATTCGTAAAATCTACCACGGTACCGTATTTTTATTTTGTATCTCGATAAAGGCCAATATGGGACCTTAATAGGGTAAAACCTATTCTTAGGTTTTTTCGGTAAAGTCACGTAGGTAAAAAAATTTAATTAATAAAAGTAAAATAAAATAAAAAATAAAAATCACGACGTTTCGGAGGCAACACAAGCTTCCGTCTTCAGATGGAACAGTCACAGCACGATAGCTGTATCAAGTGAGAGAAATTCCAAGAAAACAGTCGTTGTATATATACTGGTTGAGGGTGGGAGGAGCCAAGGTAGGCCCTGGATATTATTTTTGTGAGGTTCGGTGCGGCTGAAGCACGCTGTTAGGAATGAGCCTTTGTTGTGTAAACTACTCCGAAAGGAACGTGTTAAAGAAAACTCTAGATTTAAAGTTTTCGTGACTGCAGGGATCTATACTCTTTGGTTCTTTCGGTAAAGTCACGTGGGCAGAAAATAAATTTAAATTAAATCACGACGTTTCGATCGCAACACAAGCGTCCGTCATCAGGTGGAACAGACACAGCAGGACAACTGCCGACATAGGAGACAGTGCTGCTGCAACAAGAGTTCATGTCGGATTGTGGTGGACCCAACCCTTGGGTTCCACCTGATGATGATCGCTTGTGTTGCGATCGAAACGTCGTGATTTAATTTATGTTATTTTATACCCACGTGACTCTACCGAAAGCACCAAATAGTAATTAAGGAACCGTTGAACTTCTTTCGCACCGTACGTAGCCAACCGTGCCAATCGGAGGTGCAGGTGGGAAGGACAGCGAACATCGGAGTCACGTGATCACCCTCAAAGGCTGCGGTGACCGTCAGTGAATGCCTCTTCGGAGGTTCATAATGGCCGTGTCGAGGACATCGTACTACGCGTGTTGAACTTCCTTCGCACCGTACGTAGCCAGCCGTGGCTAATGGGGCAACTCGAACCTTCAGCTCCCTCCACATACAGTGAGGGAAAAAAGTATTTGATCCCCTGCTGATTTTGTACGTTTGCCCACTGACAAAGAAATGATCAGTCTATAATTTTAATGGTAGGTTTATTTGAACAGCGAGAGACAGAATAACAACAACAAAATCCAGAAAAACGCATGTCAAAAATGTTATAAATTTATTTTGCGCGGACGCGCGGATCAGGACGGATGCGCGAGTGGGCTTCGCAGGGAAGATCGGAGCCGGGGAGACTTCTGCTCTGGGCACGGGGAGCGGCGATCAACGTTGACACGAACACAACAATAACCATTAAGCCCTCCGAGTCTTCAGACTCGGTGACACTTTGCTGGGTAAATAAAACTCCATTCCTGAGCGATGCCAGGGGCATTGCAGTTCTCTCGGGGGGCGGGCAGTAGCGTTATAAAACTAAAAACTCTGTTTAGTTTTTTGTTGTACCAGGTAAGGCCCACACAGAGCCACCGACTATCACAAATGGATAACGCAACGAAGCGGTTCATCGTCGTCACGTGGAGGTGCGTAGCAGTGGCCAAATACTGGGAACACGTGACGTTGATTCTTAACGTGGAGGGAAAAAGCGGAGGACACGGAGAAAAATCTACGCGACCATGGGGAGAGAGAGAAGACACCGCAAACCTCAAAATGTACAGCAGCAGGCGTCAGGGTCGGGATCGGAACCCACGACCTCCTATATACCAGGCGAGAGAGGTAACATTTCCCTAGCCATCGTGATGATGATGAGAGAGAGAGAGACACGCAAACTCCAAATGTACAGCAGGCATCGTCAGGGTCGGGATCGAAACCACGATCTCCTGTGTGCCAGGCGAGGTAGTTAACATCTCCTAGCCACCGTGATGATGATGAGAGAGAGAGACACACACACTCCAAATATACAGCAGGCATCAGGGTCGGGCTCGAACCCACGACCGCCTGTACACCAGGCGAGAGAGTTAACATCTCCTAGCCACCGTGATGATGATGATGAGAGAGAGAGACACGCAAACTCCAAATATACAGCAGCAGGCGTCAGGGTCGGGATCGAACCCACGACCTCCTGTATACCAGGCGAGGTAGTTGACATCTCATAGCCACCGCAGTGGTGACGCTATCCCTTGGGGTCACCCCTGGGGACGCCCCTCCCGTGGGTGGGTCACAGTTTGGCGATGATTGGGTGGCTGGCGCAACGGTTCGCGCACCGCGCTACGAACCCGGCCACGCGAGTTCGATTCCCGCCCACGGCCGCCACCAGTGACGATAATTATCTTGAACCGTTCCTGGGCCTCTTCCCTTAGATCGACTCAGCCTTAAATGAGTACCCGGTGCAGTGTACAGCAAACATCGCCACTGGGGAGACAAAGGCGGCCGGGCGTGGTGTTGGCCACCCACCCCCTCGTGCCCCGTGCCGGCCTTCATAGGTGCTGCTACTCGCTAACAGCACTTGCCCTAACCGTCTGTTAAGGCTACACGGGGGTGGAGCTTTGTCTTTGGGCGGGCGGGCTGGCGGGCGTGTGGGTGGGTGGGTGGGGCAGGCGGGTGAGGGGGTGGGTGGGTGGGGGGAGGGCGGGTGGGTGGGAGGTGGGGCAGGCGGACGGGGTGAATGGGGGGGTAGGTCACCGTTTAGCGATGGTGGGTGGGGGGGGGGAGGCGGACCGGGATTTAACTTCCCGACCGCCGGCACGCCCGAGTTAAGAGCGAGCTCTCACCGAGGCGGGAGGCATCGCCCCACGACAGTCGGGGCATTGCGCACAAATTTCACCAAAGTGTCAAACGGATTTTTAAAATATATATTTAAATATATTTTAACATCAGGCGTTCAAAAACATTTTTTTTTCAATCGTTGCATGAACCTAACGAGCTGCGTTGCTGCTCAAACATCCTGAGTGTTATTCAGAATTATTTATACCGGAGGAAAACGATGAGCTATTAAGCTATGTTTCACACACGTTCAAACTCTCCTCGATTTTAATTTAAATGCAGGATTATAAGAGTTATAACCATTATTATTTTTATTGATTTAAAACATAGTTCACACAAGCAGTGGACATTCCTTGAAGACGTCACTGCGAGTCAGCGGAGAGACCCAGGTGAGTGTCTGACCCCGCGATGTCTGGAATATGGGATGTTCAGCACCAGTGATTTTGCTCTACTCCGATTGCTACTTGACAATTGCCGCTCTGCAAAGCTCAATCGGCGGCTGATGGACCACAACGCGGTTGCAGGACGGAGTTATGCTCACACAGTGTTCGGTGCTACGCATCACGCTGCGTTACGGAATTTGTGTACGGCATCACTGCCACTGAATCACTCGTGGAATGCGCTGTGATCTCGGAAGCTCAGCAGGTTTGAGCCTGGACAGTGGTCGGTCGGGTGACCGCCATAGCATGCCAGAATGCAATCACGTTGAGTGCGGTGGGTTAAAGTGTGGGTCTTCCCAACATAAACCATCATCACGCAAACTCCGGTCATCCTCGCAGCAAGCGGTCGGGTGACCGTCATAGCATGCCAGAATGTAATCGCGTTGAGTGCGGTGGGTTAAAGTGTGGGTCTTCCCAACATAAACCATCATCACGCAAACTCCGGTCATTCTCGCAGCAAGCGGTCGGGTGACCGCCATAGCATGCCAGAATGCAGTCGCGTTGAGTGCGGTGGGTTAAAGCGTGGGTCTTCCCAACATAAACCATCATCACGCAAACTCCGGTCATCCTCGCAGCAAGCAGTCGGGTGACCGCCATAGCATGCCAGAATGCAATCGCGTTGAGTGCGGTGGGTTAAAGTGTGGGTCTTCCCAACATAAACCATCACGCAAACTCTGGTCATCCTCGCAGCCTTCAGATGCGCTTCTGCGGCCGTCTGGAACGCTCTTCCGATATTAGGAAGCCACTGGAACCATGCACTTTTAAATCATGTAGGTTGAGAACTAATTTCTTTAGGACTACTTTTGTGTTTAGTTCGCTGTCCTTCCCCCGCACCTCCGATTAGCACGGTTGTCTACGTATGGTGCGAAAGAAGTTCAACATACATACATAAACTAAAAGTGGGGGGGCTACACTTATTGAGCTAACTCAAGTGGATGCATCTTAAATGAAAGCTTTCCTGACTGCAGGAATTAATATTCTTTGGGTCTTTCGGTAAAGTCGCGTCGATAGGTTCAAAGAAAATAACAAAAAAATTACAAAAACTACGACGTTTCGATCGCAACACAATCGTTCTTCCTGATGACGAACGCTTGTGTTGCGGTCGAAACGTCGTAGTTTTTTTGTTATATTCTCTGAACCTATCCACGTGACTTTACCGAAAGACCAAAATAATATAACGCGGATGCATTTCCGCCAGCAGTGGTGCGAGCAAGCAATTGCAGGTCTGCGCTTCTGACCTCTTACAGGGGACATGTTTAATTGTATGAAAGTTGGAGGTGGGGATGGGGTGTGTTGGGGGGGGGGGCTCCGTAGAGCTGCCGGGAAGCTCTACGCACTTTCCAAGAGGCCAGGTGATGGGGCCACGCGGTTCGTAAAGATCGCCTGAATTCCCCCGTCCCACCGGTCCCCGTCCCCGACCCACAGAACTGGTCTGGAGCTTACACAGAGATGTGTGCGAGTGACATCCAACGTCTAAGCCAATGATCTCTGTAAATCCACGGTTGAAATTCACCCAAAGCAGAGCCGGCCAGGTGCATCGGGCGACTCGGGAGATGGGGTAGGGGGGGGGGGGTGGAAATGATTTAACTTTTTTTTACTTTACAGTAAGCAATGTGAATAACAATTGAATGATTACCAATCTTCTTGGTTTTTTTCGGTAAAGTCACGTAGAAGGGAAGTAATAAAATAATAAAAAATAAAACATAATAAAATAATTCTCACGACGTTTCGGCCACAACGCAAGCAGCCGTCCTCAGGTTTTGTGGGTTGTGGCCGAAACGTCGTGAGAATAATTTTATTATGTTTTATTTTTATTAATTATTACTTCCCTTCTACGTGACTTTACCGAAAGAACCAAGAAGATGAATCCCTGCAGTCACGAAAGCTTTAAATCAAAGATTACCAATCTATTATAGAATTACAATACCCCCCCTCTCCACCTCGAATCACCGTACCTGAATGAATTGAATGATGACGTTACCCTTGCTGCTGCTGCTGCTCTATTTAAGACCGGGAGCAAGTGAGGGCTTCAATATTCTGGCAAATCGTCCGATGAAGCTGGATGTAATTACCAGCGAAACGTCGTACTTAAAGTTTAGATGATGTTGATTCACTCTTCAACACACCGGTGGGCTAAAGTAGTGAACTATTTGTCCTTTTTTTATTTAAAACTTTCGTGACTGCAGGGATTCATATTCTTGGTTC
Source organism: Lethenteron reissneri (assembly GCF_015708825.2). Taxonomy (NCBI): domain Eukaryota; kingdom Metazoa; phylum Chordata; class Hyperoartia; order Petromyzontiformes; family Petromyzontidae; genus Lethenteron; species Lethenteron reissneri. The sequence continues at coordinate 5,510,433 of NC_083826.1, read as the reverse complement.
TTTCGGTAAGTCACGTAGAAGGGAAAAATAAAATAAAAATATGTAAAACAATACAATTCTCACGACGTTTCGACTGCAACACAAGCAATCATCATCAGGTGTGTTGCAGTCGAAACGTCGTGAGAATGTTATGTTTTTTTTTATTATTTCCCTTCTACGTGACTTTACCGAAAGAACCAAGAATATTTGTCCTTTGTAAACGTGACAATTTTTTACTGTTGGCCGTGTCGGGTGGTGGAGGGTTACGACACATTTATAAATAACGCGATCTAACCCAAAAAACCTTATTATGAATGTTAAGTGTTTCCAATTTTCAAATTAAGGTGAGAAATATGAATTTATTTGGGAGAGGGGTAGGGGGGTGGGGGGGATTTCGGACGATCCAAATAGTGACGTCACAGGAAGGGCGTTTCTAACAATGGCGTCACGGCCGCCATTTGCAGCCGATGGAGGTCACGTGGCGTCGGGTGAGACGTCACTTTTATCAGCGGAAGTTGCGTTCAATTGCTACGTAACGTAAACTTAATGCGGAACATTTTTGAAGGAAAAAATACTCTGAATATCTCTAAATATCCGAAATCATGAGTTGTTAAACTCCGATGAAAAGCATCCTTCGCGCCTACGCCAATGTAACCGGTCTTCCCCGTGCCAATTCGACACATTTTCACGATCCGGGGGTTGCAATTCGATTTGGGCGTCGATGAATATTGATTTGCTTTCTCATTTTTTCGTTGCATAGCCATCGATTTCAACGCGCACATTGAATGACTACGCCATGCATGTCCCTTCACGGATAGAGATGGGGGATAAACGGGTGCGGCACGGGCTCGAGAAGAGATGGAGTGGTACAGGAGGATGTGGAGCTGAGTGATGACCGGTACCAGCAATGTCAAGATCGGTCTCTGTGGAGGAGGAGGAGGCTCGTGAAGGACGCTGCTGGGCAGTTGGAGGCAGTCGCCCCTCCAGCAACAATGGAGGGCAGAGGAGCGACGCTCACAACAACGGGCAAATCGCCAGGCGGTTAAAACGCATGAAGTTGGCTCAGTGGGGAGCAAAAGAGCGGTGCATTGCCAGTCATCTCAGTCAGTCAATCCATGGCACCAGGACACGGTGGTAGGGTAACCACTCAGCACCCAAGGTTCTCAGGGGTTACTGGCTCGGATATTCAACCATCTCTTGCTGATGATGATGTGGGATGCTGGTGATGATGCTGCTGCTGAGTGATGCTGCATATGATGATGCTGTTGATGCTGGTGATGATGATGCTTGATGATGATGCTGCTGATGATGCTGCTGATTGGTGATGATGCTGCTGGTGATGCTGCTGTTGATGATGATGCTGCTGCTGATGCTGCTGTGTGATGATGGTGATGATACTGCTGATGCTGCAAGTATCCCCCGTATAGCCTCAAGCAGACTGTGTTGGGGCAAGTGCTGTTAGCGAGCACCTATGAATGGCCAGCACGGCACACGAGGGGGGTTGGTGGCCAGCACCACGCCCGACCGCCTTTGTCTCCCCCAGTGGCGATATTTACACACCGCACCAGTACTCATTTGAGGCTAGTCGACCCAGGGGAGGCCCAGGACCGGTTCATATAATCGTCACCGGTGTTGGCGGGCCGTGAGCGGGATCGAACTCGGGTCGGCCAGGTTCGTAGCAAGCAAGCGCAGCGCTCACCACGTGACCTCCACGTAACACACACACACACACGACCGCCTTCTTGCCAACAAAAATGCTGAGGGTTGTAAATCAGCCAGGGTCCCAGAGTCGTGTTAAGGGCCTCGCACGCACGTGTCCTGCCCCCCCACCCCTACCTTGTCCACCCCCCCACTCTACCCGGCCGGG
>NC_083826.1:5379120-5508087 GCF_015708825.2 Lethenteron reissneri | reverse complement strand
ATGTGACAGCAGGTCATAGAAGGCATCTGACTCATCGGCCTTGCCTGCATCCCCACCACAGATCTTCGTCTTCGGTGGGGGCATAAGTAACCACGACCACCACTCCTCGCCTCCGGTTGATGGGAAGGCGAGCCCAAAGTATCCTGGGGCTTACAGCTTCCCACACCTCACCGCCACAGTCCCACGCCCCGTTCATTCTTTTGTTCAGAAGAAGAGCCACTCCCTGTTGTTTGGTAGTCTCCTACCCATAGTAAAGGACTGTCCACCCCTCAAGGTGGCAGGAGCCAGAGCCGGTCCACCGGACCTCCTTAATACCACAGAGATCCAGGCGGTACCGGTCCAGCTCCCGACAGAGGAGTGGCAGCTTCTCCTCCGCAGTGAGCGTTCGAACATTCTACGTGGCCATCTGTGCGGCTTTTTGTTGTTTCTGGAGAAGCCCCGAGGGTAAAGATTCAATCTCCTGGCTCCGCCAAATGGGGTTTGGCCAGAAGACATCATAGACATCTGTCCCCCCGGGGCCTCCGGCACAAGCTTATTAATTCGATATTTTTACATGGTTTTGTGGTAATTTATTGAAGGTGGAGGGGTTACCAGCCCCTCGCAACCGTCCAGAGCCACCATTTGGCCGCTGTGGTGGTTACCAATGCCCCGAGGGGAGAGGCCAATCGGAATTGGTCCTCCTCCCCACAGCACTGTCCACGACAGCGTTGCCCGTCCGTCACCACGAGAAGGTAGGGGGTTGTTTTTGACAGACTAACCGCTACACCCCCCCCCCCCCCCCCCCACACACACAGACAACTTCATCCCATCACCCCGTGCTCGTGTGTTCTGCTAAATGATGGTGGGTGGGTCAGGGGTCAGCAGAGAGTTACGTTGGAGCAACCTTACTCATCTGGTTACTCATCTGGTTACTCATCTAGTTACTCATCTCGATTCGAAGAGCTTTTCTCAGCGCGGCGGCGTGGCTTCCCCCAAGCCTTTCCATCACCGCTGTTGAAATTCCACCCACCAACGACCACAACACAACAACGCAGCTCTGGGGGGGGGTCACAGGACAGATAACGGCGACCAGTGCCGCATAACAAGGAGGGATGGGGAGGGCTGGGTTCTTATCCGGACTCTGGCGCCTTTCCAGACGTGCAGTTTGGATGACCTCACCCCTCTCCTCCCACCGCCTCTCTGTTCTGCAGAGTGAGTGAGTGAGTGTGTGGAGCTAACGGCACTTGCCCCTACAGTCTGTTGAGGCTATACGGGTGATATTTGTCTTTGCGATATGAACCCGGTTACGACCCGAGTTCGATTCCCGCTCGTGGCCATCGACACCCGTGACGATTATCGGGAGAAGAAGAAGGGGCATTGCCCGAAACGTCGACTTCAGCTATCGGAGTTAGTGTTGTCCGCAAGCGGGATGTGTGTTTTGACGGGTTCGTAGTGCTGCATGCTAGGGGAGCGGTGGTGTAGCGGTTAGCGCTACGCTGCCCTACAAACCCGGTTATGAGCCGAGTTCGATTCCCGCTTACAGCCAACTCAGCCTCAAACGAGCACCTGGAACGATGTGCAAACATCAGCACTAGGGAGACAAAGGCGGCCGGGCGTGGTGCTGGCCACCCACCCTCTCTCGTGTGCTCGCTAACAGCACTCGCCCCAACAGTCTGTTGAGGCTATACTGGGGATATTTCTTCTTTGGTTCTTTCGGTTAAAGTCACAGTATAAAGATAAAATAATAAATTAAATTAAATACTAGCATACGACGTTTCGATTGCAACACAAGCAATCATCATCGGGTATAAATTAAATAGAATAATTCCCGCAGTCACGAAAGCTCCAAATTGAGTTTGGGGATACAGTAAAACCTTGGATTGCGAGCATAATTCGTTTCGGAAACGTGTTTGTAATCCAAAGCACTCGTATATCAAAGCACTCATTTATCAGTTGTGATCACGTGACGCTCGGCAGACAAAGCGTGTACAGGTACTACTCGTATTGCAAGACCTCGCTCATTTATCAAATTAATATTTATTTAAAAAAATTGCTCGTCTTGCAAAACACTCGCAGACCAAGTTACTCGCAATCCAAGGTTTTACTGTTTGTCTTGTAGCGCAGCGTGCTAACCACTGCGCCACCGCTCCTCATCATCACCACCACCACCACCAACCCACACGGAGATCCCCGATAACCCGTAACGCGCGCCAGTCACATGCCAGTCACGGCACGGGCCAGAGTCGTCGTCAACTGTGCCATGGAAACATCTCTCCTTCCAAGGGAGCTGATATCGAAAGATAATTTACCCGGCGGAGTATTGCAGCCAGAATACCGAGAATTTAGGAGCGATGCCTCTTTTCATCATCAGCACGTGGTGGCCGTTGTGAGTAGTAATAACGATGGGAAATGTTCTGATAAAGAAGGGGCATCCTGTGCCAAGAGGATGCTTGTTATCCTTCCCCCGAACCTCTGACGAGCACGGTTAGCTACGTACGGTGCGAAAGAAGTTCAACAAACATGCAGCACACTTAATGTGACCGATATTACATTTATCGTCTTGGTTCTTTCGGTAAAGTCACGTAGAAGGGAAGTAATAAAATAATAAAAATAAAACATAATAAAACAATTCTCACGACGTTTCGGCCACAACGCAAGCAGCCGTCCTCACGTGACTTTACCGAAAGAACCAAGAAGATGAATCCCTGCAGTCACGAAAGCTTTAAATCGAAAGATATTACATTTAACAACAAAAAAACATTACGAATGAAGAAATGCCGTGGCCCGAAATGTCAACAATTGTATTTACTTATTTTAAGGCCACGCACGCACACACGATGTTATTACGCACGAAATTTGTAGCTGTGTTTTAAATTGTTCATTACTTCTGCGTCAAATATTCAAACAGATGGCGCTGCAGACTGCAACTACGCGTGGCGTGCCCGTTGACGTTCTGAAGGACGCATTGGAATGCAGTTGCTGCGTATTCACGTCCTGAACGTAACCAGGGAATACCCCGATGCACAGTCGGAAGGTGTGTGGCATCAACCACACAGATGGATTGAAGAATCGACTTGCTGTATTGGCACCGCGCAGCCGAGCGGGTTTGAGAGTTTCGCCCATCTCTACGTGATCCAGCAACCCTTGCCTCCAACGTCTTGCGTCACGGACACGTGCCACCGTTCACAGGCGAATCGATATTGCTTGTAAATGTGACTGTGATGAAGGTGATTGCGTACAACCATCTTTGTTACTTTTCTGAGTTGCCTGGGTTCGAACCCGGGTTTAAGCCGTCGGCGATTGAATCTGGTTATCAGGTCTGGTAAGTTTATGTTCTCAGTCCGGCCACCAATGACTTACACCAAGGCCCATAGATTGACAAAGACACACGCGCACACACATTGCGTAACAATTCGTCCTGCATATATTTCTAGATTTGAAGCTTTCGTGACTGCAAGGATTCATATTCTTAGGTTTTTTCGGTAAAGTCACGTAGGTAAAAACATTAAAATTAATAAAAGTAAAATAAAATAAAAATCACGACGTTTCGGAGGCAACACAAGCTTCCGTCTTCAGGTGGAACCGTCACAGCCACGACAGCTGTATCAAGTAAATGAGAGATTGCAGGAGCTACCACTCCGTTTATATAATGGTTGGAGAGGGGGGAAGGGCCAAGTACAGCACACGTTTTTATTCATATGGTAAGGTGAGGCTTAAGAGGGTGAGCCTTTGTTATGGTTTGTGACAACTAAATATTTTTTGGCAAAATGCCATCTCCGAAAGTGTAAAATATTGGGTCGACTTTCACGCGACAAATCTCACCGTCATACACAGAGCGCTGCCCGCTACTGCTGTGGTGCGTGCGGTGTGTGGATGGACCAACAGAAAATTTGCTAAAATAATGAAAGTGATTTTGACGGTAGCTCTTTGATATCCGTTTCCGCGGGCCGCTATCGATTATCACGGAGGAAGGGGTCCGCATTTCTCCACGAGATTTCCGAACGGATTGCTACGCGATGTGGATGAGGTGGCTGGGTGGGTGGGTGGGGTGATAACATCTCGGGAGGGGGGGAAACGTGACACATACTTCTGACACTACATACATTCCTCGAAAGAGCAACGGCGACTTCGGCAACTCGTCTGTTCGGATAGAAAGAGGAAGAGAGAGAGAGAGGAGGGGGAGGGGGTAGGGAGGAGAGAGAGGGAGAGAGAGAGAGACCCACACCAGACGTGGGGGAATCCGTTTCCGTTTTGTCCACGTGGGAGGAAAGCCGGATTGCTCGGAGAACTTCGATGCTTTCTAGGGAATTGACAGAGTGGTGAAACTGTTTTACGAGGCCCGGTATGACGAGGACGAAGGGGGATGGTCGGGACGGAAACGTGACCGCCAATAAAGCAGCTGCAAAGTTATAGAAATTTTTTTTTAAAAAAAATTGGAGGAAGCACGAAAATGAAAACCGTAACGCAAAATGTGAGATTTGTTGAGTGTGTGTGTGGGGGCGTGGGGATTGGGTGATTTCAACACGAGCGACTCTTACGATTTCACGCTTCAATTGCCAGCGTTCAATTTTCATCATCATCATCGTCATCATCCGTGTTCCATCCACTGCTGGACGAAGGCTGACGAATATCTGACCATACTTCACCACGCCGGTTCAGCGCGGGTTCGCTTCAAGATAGTCACCCGAACGTCACTTGCTTCGTTCGCTTTCAATGTATCGTGTCTTTATATTCTTTGGGTCTTTCGGTAAAGTCACGTAGGTAGGTTCAAAGAAAAACTATTTTATTTTAACCTATCTACGTGACATCATCGAAATACCCAAAGAATATGAATTCGTGCAGTCGCGAAAGCTTTAAGTCAAGATTTTATCGCATCTTTGCTTGAAGGAAGGGCATCCACACATATTACATCAACTCTAGACGAACTGTTAAGAAGCTGTTGCTGCTGCTGTGCAGCGGTGCACAGGCACAATGAACAACACCAATTGAAGACAAAGACCCCCCCGTGTAGCCTGTGACAAGACTGTAGGGGCAAGTGCTGTTAGCGAGGAGCACCTATGAAAGCCGGCACGACACACGAGGGGGGTGGGTGGCCAGCAACCACGCCCGGCCGCCTTTGTCTCCCCAGTGACGATGTTTACACAATCGCACCAAGAACTTATTTGAGGCTGAGTCGACCTAGGGGAGGCCCAGGACCGGTTCGGGAATCGAAGTCGGGTTACTGGGTCCGTAGAACATTGCGCTAAGCTCCACATTACAAAGCAAAGACAAAGATCCCCCGTGTAGCCTTAACAGATTGTTGGGGCAAGTGCTGTTAGCGAGCAGCACCTATGAAGGTCGGAACAGCACACGAGCAAACCCACGTCCGGCCGCCTTTGTCTCCCCAGTGGCGATGTTAACGCACCGTGCCAGGTACTCATTTAAAGCTGAGTCGACCTAGGGGAGGCCCAATCCGGGTTCAGATAATTGTCACCGGTGTTGGCCGTGAGCGGGAATTTAACTCGGGTGGCCGGGTTCGCAGCGCAGCGTAGCGCTAACCGCTGCACCACTGCTCCCCAACAATTCAAACACACACTGGTCAGCAACACTGTGGCCTTGAAAAGAAATATGTAATCGGCGACGTTTCGGGCAATGAACCTTCTTCGTGGCACATTAATCACACGGCGCACACAGCATGCATCTATCTTATGTGCTTGAAACGTGATTCATTTTCCAGGGTGGTCTAAAAGTCAGGGAACATAGAGTTATATTCGATATATTTTAACACGGGTATTAAAACATGTCAATTGTTAAATTGTCTATAAGTTAATTTTGTATCTGTTTTCTTGGTTCTTTCGGTAAAGTCACGTAGAAGGGAAGTAATAAAATAATAAAAATAAAACATAATAAAATAATTCTCACGACGTTTCGGCCACAACGCAAGCAGCCGTCCTCAGGTGAAGAACAGGTCTGTCGAGGCGACAGCGTCTGAATGACATACCTGGTTTTCACCTGAGGACGGCTGCTTGCGTTGTGGCCGAAACGTCGTGAGAATTATTTTATTATGTTTATTTTTATTATTTTATTATTTCCCTTCTACGTGACTTTACCGAAAGAACCAAGAAGATGAATCCCTGCAGTCACGAAAGCTTTAAATCGAAATTTGTATCTGTTATCGTTAATAATATATTTTTTAATTTTAATTCCTGTGGGGTCACCTCAAATCTACAAAACTCGACCAAGTACTAAAATAATTTCTAAAAAAAAATTCACGCATCGTGCATTCATCTTAATGGAAGTCAGTTTAAACTTGTATTAAATCAATCAAATCTCCCTCTGTGCTTTGGTCAAATATATTAACCTTGATGATTTGTTAAAGTAAATATATTAATCATACGTGTCCTCACTCCAGCAGCAGATTGACCACGGCTGCTGCTGCAGCTGATTTTGATGTCAATTTTATAATAAAAAATGTTTAAACCAATATTTAGAATTGCATATGCGAATTTTTGTTGTTGTTGCCACTGTTGTGTTTCGAGATCCGTTTTCAGGAGGGCCCTGCCACACATTTGAGTGGCGTCTGGCCATGAATTCCCATTAGCTAATGATGGTTTGGCTTCGTGGGGAGAGCCCCCAGAAAACCCAGCACAGTACGCGCTCACGGTGGGAAAAAAAAAAACACATCAAAAGGTCAGCAAACAAGATGGATTCAAGAATCCGCGTGTTCGTTCTGTATTCCCTGGTCATCTAACAGCCGAGAGATTCCACAAAATCGTTTGCGTGACCCACCAACTCTCCATTCTGTTTTGTCGCCGAGTAAATGTTCATGGTCTCGCACAATTGACGCCACGTTAACTGAGGAGCGGTGGTGCAGCAGTTAGCGCACTGCGTCACGAACCCGGCAGGAACCTGTGTTCAATTCCCAGCCACGGGTCTAACATCAGCAGCAAGTGCTGTTAGCGAGCACCTATAGAGGCTGGCACAGCACACGAGAGGGTGGGCGGCCAATAACAACCACTACGCCCGGTCGCCTTTGTCACCCCAGTGCTGATGTTTGCACATCACTCCAGGTGCTCGTTTGATTCTCGAGTGTATCTACGGGAGTCACAGGGCCGGTTTAAATATCCGTCGGAGTCATTGGTCGTGAGCGCGAATTGAACTTGGGTCCCATGGGTTCGTAGCGCAATGCGCTAACCCTTGCACCACCACTCACCGCACTCCAAAGACAAAGGCTGTTGGGGCAAGTGCTGTTAGCGAGACACCTATGAATGTCGGTAACGGCACACGAGGGGGTGGGTGGCCAACACCACGCCCGGCCGCCTTTGTCTCCCTAGTGGCGATGCTAACACAGCGCACCGGGTGCTCATTTGAGGCTGAGTCGACCTACAGAAGGCACAGGACCGGTTCAGATAATCGTCAATGGCGTTGACCGTGAGCGGGAATCGAACTCGGGTTGCTGGGTTCGTAGCATAGCGCACTAACCGCTACACTACCGCTCCCCAGACACACACACAGACAAACACACAGACACACACAGACACAACAACAACAACAACAACAAACGCCATTCGCCACTAAGTGGCGGTGACGTCACCACGGCACTTGTGCCAGGCTAGGTGCACGTGAAGGCCACGTGAAGTGGTCGAACGCCCGCTGGCTAGAGGAGGTCACGGGGCAGACCCCGCAGGTACCACGGGTCGACTGACTGAAATGAGTGGGCAGATGCATCACCTGTGCCCCCCCCCCGCCCCCACTACTGTGCCAACAGACTGAACAGACACGGACGCAGACAGCGCGGTTGATTACAGGATGACGTAATTACAAGTCGGTGATCACGGCGCGTTTGGAGAAATGATGAAATGGATCGATGACTCTTTTTGTCCTTGCGTAACCCGAGACGAGTTCGGACACGCAACACGTCCCCGTCTTTCTCTCCGATGCCACCTCTGCTATTGCCAATCGATTTTCGGGCCCACCCATTCACCCCGGCGTGCGGACACTGCGAGCGGATTGAACTCCTGGGGCCGATTTGTTAAGTCCGTTGCAGTCGTCACGTCCTTAACGCAGTGGTCACGATGACTGCCCTGCAGTCGATCAAATGCGAAGGGAAACTTTCCTGGAAAGGCGCCCTGCTGTTAGAAGAATAAAGCCGTCTTCTTGGTTCTTTCGGTAAAGTCACGTAGAAGGGAAGTAATAAAATAATAAAAATATATTATTATATTATTTTATTATGTTTTATTTTTATTATTTTATTACTTCCCTTCTACGTGACTTTACCGAAAGAACCAAGAAGATGAATCCCTGCAGTCACGAAAGCTTTAAATCGAAAAGAATAAAGCCGGTTCGCATGAACGAAAGGCTTTTTTTGGGGGGGGGGGGTTCTTTCGGTAAAGTCACGTAGAATGGAAATAATAAAATAATAAAAATAAAACATTATAAAATAATTCTCACGACGTTTCGGCCACAACGCAAGCAGCCGTCCTCAGGTGAAGAGCAGGTCTGTCAGAAAGACAACGTGACTTTACCGAAAGAACCAAGAAGATGAATCCCTGCAGTCACGAAATTTTAAATCGAAATTCGAAACTAGTTCAGCACCAGCAGTGTGTTGGAGAGTAAACCCACAATTACATTTACAATTCGAGATCCGATTACGTTTCGCCGGTAATTACAACAACAACCACAACCAACCAGCATCATCAGGCTGACAGCCAAAGTCGTGGAGACATCCTCCTCCTGTTTCGGTCTTAAACAGAGGTGATGGACGCGACATGATCGTCACTTGCGAGCAAAAACGTCAGCTTCGTCCGCTCGGTGTGGAGTTTCACCGATTTGAAGTTAAAAGTATCTTCCCCATCGAGGTCCGTCAGTGCAACACGCGTGTATTTACGCGATCTCACCCAAACACCTCTGCTATGGATGATATAGGTCACGAAAGCCCACCACGTGTTGAAATTAATCAAAGGGAATTGCAGATAGAGACACGAACCAGCGCTAAAATGTGCACGTGCGTGTGTGTCAAGTGAGGGGAGCGGTGGTGATGCGATTAGCGCCCTGCACTACGAACTCGGCGACCCGGGTTCGATTCCCGCTCGCGGCCAACACCAGTGACGATTATCTGAACCGGTCATGGACCTCCCTTAGGTCGACTCAGCCTCAAATGAGTACCTGGTGCGGTGTGTAAACATCGCCATTGGGGAGACAAAGGCGGCCGGGCGTGGTGCTGGCCACCCACTCACTCGTTTGCCGTGTCGGCCTTCATGGGTGTCTCGCTAACAGCACTTGCCCTAACAGTCTGTTAAGGCTACACGGGGGAACTTTGTCTTTGTGTAAAGTGCTGCAGAAGGACGTGTGTTCCTGTTTCGTAAATCTATTTCAGTCTCTCTGCTCGAATTGTACATTTTAGTGTAAAAATGTTGCCCAATGATACAGCTCTGCTATGGCAACCCCATTTGCTCTCTCTCTCTCTCAGAAGATGCTAAAAATGTTTTCAATATGGGCCGCGTGATGTAATCACATGCAAAGACAAACACGCGAGGGTTGGCGATGATAAACAGAGCTTTTTTAGTTCATTCCTCCGGCATGATTAAAATATGTCGACGTCGAAAGATCAATAATAAAGGTGTTTTAACATTTTTGGGACATTTTAAATTTTTGAGAAATGTTGTGGATTCACTCTTCAACACACCGGTGGGCTACAGTAGTGAACTATTTTGTCTTTTGTCAACGTGACACTTTTTTGACTGTTTGGCCGTGTCGGGTGGTGGAGGGTTGCGACACATTTATAAATAACGCGATCTCACCCAAACACATTTATTATGAATCATATTTGGTCACGAAAGCCCAAAAATGTTAAACAGTCGAAAGATTCCCACTCTTTCTTCTCAGACTTCACTTGGAAGATGAACACCCGCGCGAGGCATGCTGGGAGTGGCCCAAGAGGGAATCTTCGTGAATTTCTGGTCGACGCCTTCAAGTGTCCAGAGACGACGTGGACATTCCACTGGCCGTGGAATGTGGAGTGGTGGTGGGGGGGGAGTGGTGGGGGGGAGTGGTGGGGGGGAGTGGTGGGGGGGATGGTGGGGGGGTGGGGGGGGGAGTGGTGGGAGTGGGAGTGGTGGAGGGGATGGTGGGGGGGGGGAGTGGTGGGGGGGAGTGGTGGGGGGGAGTGGTGGGGGGGATGGTGGGGGGGTGGGGGGGGGGAGTGGTGGGAGTGGGAGTGGTGGAGGGGATGGTGGGGGGGGGAGTGGTGGGGGGGAGTGGTGGGGGGGAGTGGTGGGGGGGATGGTGGGGGGGTGGGGGGGAGTGGTGGGAGTGGGAGTGGTGGAGGGGATGGTGGGGGGGGGGAGTGGTGGGGGGGAGTGGTGGGGGGGAGTGGTGGGGGGGATGGTAAGGGGGTGGGGGGGGGTGGTGGGAGGGGGAGTGGTGGAGGGGATGGTGGGGGGGGAGTGGTGGGGGGGGAGTGGTGGGGGGGAGTGGTGGGGAGAGGGGGGAGTGGTGGGGGGGAGTGGTGGGGGGGATGGTGGGGGGGAGTGGTGGGAGGGGAGTGGTGGGGAGAGGGGGGAGTGGTGGGGGGGGAGTGGTGGGGGGGATGGTGGAGGGGATGGTGGGGGGGAGTGGTGGGGGGGAGTGGTGGGGTGGAGTGGTGGGGAGAGGGGGGATGGTGGGGAGGAGTGGTGGGGGAATTGGGATGGTGGGGGGGAGTTGTGGGAGGGGGAGTGGTAGGGGGGATGGTGGGGGGGAGTGGTGGGAGGGGGAGTGGTGGGGGGAGTGGTGGGGGAGTTAGGGGGTGGGGGGAAGTGGTGGGGGGGAGTGGTGGGGGGGAGTGGTGGGGGGGATGGGATGGGGGATGGTGGGGGGGAGTGGTGGGGAGAGGGGGGAGTGGTGGGGGGGATGGTAAAGGGTGCGGGGGGGAGTGGTGGGGGGGAGTGGTGGGGGAGAGTGGTGGGGAGAGGGGGGATGGTGGGGAGGAGTGGTGGGGGAATTGGGATGGTGGGGGGGAGTTGTGGGAGGGGGAGTGGTGGGGGGGAGTGGTGGGGGGGAGTGGTGGGGGGGATGGTGGAAGGGATGGTGGGGGGGAGTGGTGGAGGGGGTGGGGAAGTGGGGGGGAGTGGTGGGGGGGAGCGGTGGGGGGGAGTGGTGGGGGGGGAGTGGTGGGGGGGAATGGGGGAGTGGTGGGGGGGAGCGGTGGGGGGGAGTGGTGGTGGGAGAAGTGGGGGGGGAGTGGGGGGGGGCCACCAAAGTTGAATCTTCGGCATCAGCCTGGAAGAGAGACAGATAGAGGATATCTCACATTCCTGACACTTGTCTAGGATGTTGTTTTTTCTTTTAATGAACGCAACATTTTTTTTTAAAACACCTGTGTGTGTGTGTGTGCAGGAAGTCCATGAGGTGGGGAGGGAGAGGGAGGGGGGGGGGTGCGGGGAAAATTATCCCACCACTTGGGGAACTCCCAACCACGACGACTTCAAACTCAACCGAACATATTACAGCTGATACCGTAACGCCCCTCCCACCCACCACCCAAAGCGCGGGGCCCGGGGCAAGTCGCCCTCGATTCGCCATGTTACCCTAGCTCCAGACACGGTATGTGGGTGTACGTGCACACAGTTACCGTTGTTGTCGATCAACTGCTGGATGAGTGTTCACGTTCAATGGCAAGCGAAATTGCAGCACGAGTCATTGGGAGTGGGGTAGGCGGGGGGGGGGAATTGAGGCCTTCATCCAGTAGCGGATAGAGCTCGGCTGCTGATGCCGATGATGATTACAATCTCGTGTGTCGCTGCTGGTTGGAATTTCAGTTACCCAGTAAAAGTTGGCAGTCGCACGAAGTCACCCCGCAAACTTAAACATCCAAGGCGGAGCCGGAAAGTTGATAAAGAACCTCAACAAAAATGTAATAAAATTAATAATTCAAGTAAAAAAAAATGCATATTTATATATATTATTTTTCATATATTCTACAACACACACACACACGAAAAAAAACCCACACACAAACTCCGGCACACTCCACCACAGGACGGAAACTATTAGATTTCCAACGGACCAGAAATTGGGCAACTGTGCCTAACGTGGAGGACTTAGCAGATGGAAGGAAGGGTTAGGTCACGAAGCCCACGCAATTTAGGTTTCCCCCTATATAAGCCAGCAGTGGGATCCCCCATACTATGGCAGAGGAGCAAGACACGGGGTCGAACTCAGGAACTGCGAAGTTTGGAGGCCGGACGAACGATCAATCGTCAGAACTCAGAGATAGAAAACGTGTTTCATTTACTGTATTAGTGCAACTCGTCTGTCTGTGTGTTGATCTCTCTCTCTCTCTCTGTGTCTCTCTGTCTTTCGTGTTCGTGGACGCAACGACCCTTAGCCCGGACAATCTGTGCAAGCTATACCTGGGATACTTGTGAGCCTTGTCTGAGTGACTGTTCACTTAGGACAGGTTAGACAATTCGAGTCGTCCAATCCCCTTCTAAGAGACAGGCAAGTCGCGAGGAAGACCAACGTTCAACACGCTCGCAACTGCAGCAAAGTAAGTCGTTTATAGGCACCCATCAATGTTAAATATGCGTTTGTTAAACGCATCACTCGTTCAAATATTCATGCCCTCTTTTCCGGATTGTATCTTAAAGCAAAAGTTACATGGGGAGATTATTTTTCATTTACTCTATCACCGTATTCTCCCGATTATAAGACGGACTTTGTTGACTCCTGTATATCAAACCGGTGGGGTGGTGGTGGTGTGGGGGGGGGGGAGTGCGTCTTATAATCCGATAGTCGCGCGCGCGTGTGTGTGTGAGAGCGCAAATTTGTATAACTTGATAGATGCCGGGCACGCATTTTTGGAGCGCGTCTTACTTTCAAGGTGCGTCTTATAATCCCAAATGTATAGCCGTGTGCACGGCAGTGGCCGTGAGCGAGCAGTTGCAGAGCTGCTCCTTTGCCTGCGGCTAACAGACAGGTGATGGGTGGGTGGGTGTAAGGGAGCGGGTAGCACGACCCTCAAAACTCTGCGACAACATGAGTTAGATTCCCGGCCACGTGCAGTTGAAACCCGCGATCAACTGCTGAAGGGTTCGGTCACGAAACGGGCTCTTGGGGCGTTAAGTTCTCTGCGGCTCGCCAGTGCTGGGTCGGTGAAGGTGGCAGAGGGGGGGCACAGACGTGGGAGCGTAGAAGGTGCGGTACAACTATGGATTGTTTCATTTGCGCTACCTCGCAGTTGTCTCGACTAATGTGTATTTAGAGAGCGCCCTTTGCTCACGACGCTTAACATTGTTGGAACACAATTTGATAAACACGTGATTTAGTTGGCAGGGCCAGTGCAAGGGTTGAAGAGCGAGTGGTCGCGATAGAGAGGCGCTTCGGGGTCGGCGAAGGGCTGTAGGGGAGGGACGGGAAGGAGTGGAGGGGCGAGGGGAGGGAAGAGGAAGGGCGATGGGCGATGATGATGAATAGGTGGTGAGGCTTGGAGAGAGGGACGCAGTGAGGGTAAGGAGGGAGGCTGCTTAGGGGCAGTGCTGAGTCTATGATGCAGTGCTGAGTCTATGGTGCAGTGCTGAGTCTGTGGTGCAGTGTTGAGTCTATGGTGCAGTGTTGAGTCTATGGGCAGTGTTGAGTCTATGGTGCAGTGTTGAGTCTATGGGCAGTGTTGAGTCTATGGTGCAGTGTTGAGTCTATGGGCAGTGTTGAGTCTATGGGCTGTGCTGAGTCTATGATGCAGTGCTGAGTCTATGGTGCAGTGCTGAGTCTATGGTGCAGTGTTGAGTCTATGGTGCAGTGTTGAGTCTATGGGCAGTGTTGAGTATATGGTGCAGTGTTGAGTCTATGGGCAGTGTTGAGTCTATGGGCTGTGCTGAGTCTATGATGCAGTGCTGAGTCTATGGTGCAGTGCTGAGTCTGTGGTGCAGTGTTGAGTCTATGGTGCAGTGTTGAGTCTATGGGCAGTGTTGAGTCTATGGTGCAGTGTTGAGTCTATGGGCAGTGTTGAGTCTATGGTGCAGTGTTGAGTCTATGGGCAGTGTTGAGTCTATGGGCTGTGCTGAGTCTATGGTGCAGTGCTGAGTCTATGGTGCAGTGTTGAGTCTATGGGCAGTGCTGAGTCTATGGTGTAGTGCTGAGTCTATGGTGGAGTGCTGAGTTTATGGTGCAGTGCTGAGTCTATGGTGCAGTGCTGAGTCTATGGGCAGTGCTGAGTCTATGGGCAGTGCTGAGTCTATGGTGCAGTGCTGAGTCTATGGTGCAGTGTTGAGTCTATGGGCAGTGCTGAGTCTATGGTGCAGTGTTGAGTCTATGGGCAGTGCTGAGTCTATGGGCAGTGTTGAGTCTATGGGAAGTGCTGAGTCTATGGGCAGTGCTGAGTCTATGGGCAGTGTTGAGTCTATGGGTAGTGCTGAGTCTGTGGTACAGTGCTGAGTCTATGGGCAGTGTTGAGTCTATGGGCTGTGCTGAGTCTATGGTGGAGTGCTGAGTCTATGGTGCAGTGCTGAGTCTATGGGCAGTGTTGATTCAATGGTGCAGTGCTGAGTCTATGGTGCAGTGCTGAGTCTATGGTGCAGTGCTGAGTCTATGGTGCAGTGCTGAGTCTATGGGCAGTGCTGATTCAATGGTGCAGTGCCAAGTATATGGGCAGTGCTGAGTCTATGGTGCAGTGCTGAGTCTATGGGCAGTGCTGAGCCTATGGGCAGTGCCGAGTCTATGGGCAGTGCTGAGTCTATGGTGCAGTGTCGAGTCTATGGTGCAGTGTTAAGTCTATAGGCAGTGTTGAGTATATGGGCAGTGTTGAGTCTATGGGTAGTGTTGAGTCTATGGGCAGTGTTGAGTCTATGGGCTGTGCTGAGTCTATGGTGCAGTGTTGAGTCTATGGTGCAGTGCTGAGTCTATGGTGCAGTGTCGAGTCTATGGGCAGTGCTGAGCACGAAGAGGAGGAGAGGAGGGGACATGGAAGGAGATGAGAGAGGCGAGATGATGATGATGTGGTGGTGGTTGGGGCAAGGCCATGGAGATATTTCTAGACGAGCATTCCGAAATTTGAAAACGCAGCAGCATCAAACCCACCTCGTCTCTCCCGTGATGGTCACGCGTGCAGCACTAACCAAGCTCAACAGTGGCGTAGCTAGGATATTTTGCGCCCGGGGACGAACTATAAAATTAATCACATACCAAAATGTAATTACATGACATGTAGGCTGTGTGTGGCGGGATATATCAACTTTTAGGTTGAGGTGTAGATTTGTGCAGTAGTTTCAGGCTGTCGCGCCCGCCGCAATAAGTTCTAATGTCACGTTGTAAGCCTCATTTTGGCGCCCCTTTACCTTGGCGCCCGGGGACATATGTACCCCCCTGCCCCCCCCCCTAGCTACGTCTCTGAAGCTCAACCACTGCTTAGGCCCGAGACCTCTGGTGCTCGGAGGGAACGCTTTTGGTTTTGTGGGATTTGGTCAAGGCAATGCAGCCAAGGATCGCAGCTACCCACACTGATTTCATCGGGAAATCATTTTGCAAATCGAATTCTCAAGTGCAGTCTCCGACTCCGGCAAAATCATCCATTCTGTCTCTCCGCTGAGCCTCTCTATTCACGTGGCACGAGGAAGGGCCATTGCCCGAAACGTCGCCTTTTCTGTTGTTGTTGTTGTTGAAGAAAAACGTGTTGTGTTTTTTTGGTTTATAAAAATAATGATTTTTGCATTACTCAGGGAAAAAAAATGTCATCACGTTTACATAACAGTCGCAGTACAGTGGCTCGTCTTCAATGCATCTCGATGTGTCTTTATGGGTCCACCTTTATCTCGATGGGCCTCTATGTATCTCCGTGGGTCTCTATGAGTTCACGATGTGGCCCTCAGTTCTTATTGCATGGCCACAGTCAGACTGCTGTTGCTTGTCTACATACTATCCCTACGTGTCTCTATGGGTCTCTCTGGATCCCTACGGCTCTCTACGTGGCCACGGCACAATTCCCGTGACTCGTTTCGAGCTCAAATCGAATCGACCGTCCGTCATGAGACCTCTTCGTTCTCCCGTCAGACATGAAGCTGACTGCGCTCATCGCGACGACGACGACGCTGTTGCTGCTGCTGCCGATCGTCTCCAGCAAACGGCATAAGATGCCGCAAGGCAAAGACCTCGAAAGAATCTGCCGGGACCTCAAAGAAATGAGGACGCTGGTGGTGGAGATTGGGAACGATAGTAAAGTGAGTCAAAAGGTGAGATGAAATTCCACCTACCTGGCCAGGGCACTTTGATAACGGTAACCACCCACCCCTCCCCCACAAAGCCCCTCCCCTCAAAGCCCCCCCTCCCCACCAAAGCCCCTTCCTCCCTAGTAATGTGCAGGTAGCTTCTTCTTGGTTCTATCGGTAAAGTCACGTAGAATGTAAATAATAAAATAATAAAAATCAAACATAATAAAATAATTCTCACGACGTTTCGGCCACAACGCAAGTAGCCGTCCTCAGGTAGAGAACAGGTCTGTCGAGGAGACAGACTCTGTCTTCTCGACAGATCTATTCTCCACTGCCCATAGAATAGGTCTGTCGAGGAGACAGACAGACTGACTCTGTCTCCTCGACAGACCTGTTCTTCACCTGAGGACCGGTTGCTTGCGTTGTGGCCGAAACGTCGTGAGAATTATTTTATTATGTTTTATTTTTATTATTGTATTATTTACATTCTACGTGACCTTACCGAAAGAACCAAGAAGATGAATCCCTGCAGTCACGAAAGCTTTAAATCGAAATTTGCAGGTAGCTGTTTAGATGTGTGTTGCCTGGCTGATGCCACTTCCTTGGTATCGGGGGCGGGTTGATGGTGCGGGTTGATGGTGGTGTTGATGGTGGTGATGATGGTGGTGATGATGGTGGTGATGATGGTGGTGTTGATGGTGGTGATGATGGTGGTGATGATGGTGGTGATGATGGTGGTGATGATGGTGGTGATGATGGTGGTGATGATGGTGGTGATGATGGTGGTGATGATGGTGGTGATGATGGTGGTGATGATGGTGGTGATGATGGTGGTGATGATGGTGGTGATGATGGTGGTGATGATGGTGGTGATGATGGTGGTGATGATGGTGGTGATGATGGTGGTGATGATGGTGGTGATGATGGTGGTGATGATGGTGGTGATGATGGTGGTGTTGATGGTGGTGATGATGGTGGTGATGATGGTGGTGATGATGGTGGTGATGATGGTGGTGATGATGGTGGTGTTGATGGTGGTGATGATGGTGGTGATGATGGTGGTGATGATGGTGGTGATGATGGTGGTGATGATGGTGGTGTTGATGGTGGTGTTGATGGGGGTGATGATGGTGGTGTTGATGGTGGTGATGATGGTGGTGTTGATGGTGGTGATGATGGTGGTGTTGATGGTGGTGATGATGGTGGTGATGATGGTGGTGTTGATGGTGGTGATGATGGTGGTGTTGATGGTGGTGATGATGGTGGTGATGATGGTGGTGATGATGGTGGTGATGATGGTGGTGATGATGGTGGTGATGATGGTGGTGATGATGGTGGTGATGATGGTGGTGATGATGGTGGTGATGATGGTGGTGATGATGGTGATGATGGTGGTGATGATGGTGGTGATGATGGTGGTGATGATGGTGGTGATGATGGTGGTGATGATGGTGGTGATGATGGTGGTGTTGATGGTGGTGATGATGGTGGTGTTGATGGTGGTGATGATGGTGGTGATGATGGTGGTGATGATGGTGGTGATGATGGTGGTGTTGATGGTGGTGATGATGGTGGTGATGATGGTGGTGATGATGGTGGTGATGATGGTGGTGTGATGGTGGTGATGATGGTGGTGATGATGGTGGTGATGATGGTGGTGATGATGGTGGTGATGATGGTGGTGATGATGGTGGTGATGATGGTGGTGATGATGGTGGTGATGATGGTGGTGATGATGGTGGTGATGATGGTGGTGATGATGGTGGTGATGATGGTGGTGATGATGGTGGTGATGATGGTGGTGATGATGGTGGTGATGATGGTGGTGATGATGGTGGTGATGATGGTGGTGATGATGGTGGTGATGATGGTGGTGATGATGGTGGTGATGATGGTGGTGATGATGGTGGTGATGATGGTGGTGATGATGGTGGTGTGATGGTGGTGTTGATGGTGGTGATGATGGTGGTGATGATGGTGGTGATGATGGTGGTGTTGATGGTGGTGATGATGGTGGTGATGATGGTGGTGATGATGGTGGTGATGATGGTGGTGATGATGGTGGTGATGATGGTGGTGATGATGGTGGTGTTGATGGTTGGTGATGATGGTGGTGATGATGGTGGTGATGATGGTGGTGATGATGGTGGTGATGATGGTGGTGTTGATGGTGGTGATGATGGTGGTGATGATGGTGGTGATGATGGTGGTGATGATGGTGGTGATGATGGTGGTGTTGATGGTGGTGTTGATGGTGGTGATGATGGTGGTGATGATGGTGGTGATGATGGTGGTGATGATGGTGCTGTTCCTCCTGGACATCTGCGAAGAAGAGCTTCATAGCTCATCCGATTTCTCCAGTCGACTGAATCTGATAATCATGGTGGTGGTAGTAGTTGTAACATTGATGGGGGTGAATGTGGTTTTAATTGTCGGGCGATGGTTGGCGCGACACGGCATTGACCATACATTCCCTCTCCCGTTGTGCAGAAGATCAAGATCGTTGGGGGAGTCTGCATGCGCGGCGATGGGATTCACAACGTCAACTCAACAATCTCTCCGTTGGTAAGGAGATGTTGACTACCTCGCCTGGTATACAGGAGGTCGTGTGTTCGAGCCCGACCCTGACGCCTGCTGCTGTATATTGGGAGTTTGCGTGTCTCTCTCTCATCATCATCATCACGGTGGCTAGGAGATGTTGACTACCTCGCCTGGTGTACAGGAGGTCGTGGGTTCGATCCCGACCCTGACGCCTGCTGCTGTATATTTGGAGTTTTCGTGTCTCTCTCTTTCTCATCATCATCACGGTGGCTAGGAGATGTTAACTACCTCGCCTGGTTTCCAGGAGGTCGTGTGTTCGAGCCCGACCCTGACGCCTGCTGCTGTATTATTTGGAGTTTGCGTGTCTCTCTCTCATCATCATCATCACGGTGGCTAGGAGATGTTGACTACCTCGCCTGGTGTACAGGAGGTCGTGGGTTCGATCCCGACCCTGACGCCTGCTGCTGTATATTTGGAGTTTTCGTGTCTCTCTCTTTCTCATCATCATCACGGTGGCTAGGAGATGTTAACTACCTCGCCTGGTTTCCAGGAGGTCGTGGGTTCGAGCCCGACCCTGACGCCTGCTGCTGTATATTTGGAGTTTTCGTTTCTCTTTCTCTCTCATCATCATCACGGTGGCTATGAGATGTTAACTACCTCGCCTGGTTTCCAGGAGGTCGTGGATTCGAGCCTGACCTTGACGGCTGCTGTATATTTGTAGTCTGCGTGTCTCTCTCATCATCATCACGGTGGCTCGGAGATGTTAACTACCTCGCCTGGTATACAAGAGGTCGTGGGTTCGATCCCGACCCTGACGCCTGCTGCTGTATATTTGGAGTTTTCGTTTCTCTTTCTCTCTCATCATCATCACGGTGGCTATGAGATGTTAACTACCTCGCCTGGTTTCCAGGAGGTCGTGGATTCGAGCCTGACCTTGACGGCTGCTGTATATTTGTAGTCTGCGTGTCTCTCTCATCATCATCACGGTGGCTCGGAGATGTTAACTACCTCGCCTGATATACAAGAGGTCGTGGGTTCGATCCCGACCCTGACGCCTGCTGCTGTATATTTGGAGTTTTCGTGTCTCTCGCTCTCTCATCATCATCACGGTGGCTAGTAAATGTTAACTACCTCGCCTGGTTTCCAGGAGGTCGTGGGTTCGAGCCTGACCTTGACGGCTGCTGTATATTTGTAGTCTGCGTGTCTCTCTCATCATCATCACGGTGGCTAGGACATGTTAACTACCTCGCCTGGTATACAAGAGGTCGTGTGTTCGAGCCCGACCCTGACGCCTGCTGCTGTATATTTGGAGTTTGCGTGTCTCTCTCTTTCTCATCATCATCACGGTGGCGAGGAGATGTTAACTACCTCGCCTGGTATACAGGAGGTCGTGGGTTCGATCCCGACCCTGACGCCTGCTGTATATTTGAAGTTTTCGTGTCTTTCCCTCTCTCATCATCATCACGGTGGCTAGGAGATGTTAACTACCTCACCTGGTGCACAGGAGGTCGTGTGTTCGAGCCCGACCCTGACGCCTGCTGCTGTATATTTGGAGTTTGCGTGTCTCTCTCTCATCGTGGTCGCGTGGATTTTTCTCCGGGTCCTCCAGGTTTTTTTCCCTCCACATTTAAAATCAACGTCACGCGTTTAGACTATTTGGCTGCAATAAATTCCCACGCGATGATGATGATGACGATTAACCCACTTCGCTTCTGAAAACGAGATGCCAAGTAGCTCAGTGGGCCTTAATTGGTAAAATAAAAAATAAAATTAGTTTAGTTTTAGTTTGACAACCGAACGTTGCAAACCGTGCAGTGACGCCACGAACTCGGCATGACGTCACAATGAATCCACGTGGGATGGGAAGCACGTGGGTGTGACGAGGACACGTGGTACTTGGGTACTTGAACACGGAGCAGGAAGCTTTCGCGACCAATATTATCTATAGTAGAGGTTGTTGTTGGGGGGGGGGGAGGGGGTTGTTGTAATTGTTGTGGTGGGTTTAGTCTCCAATACACCATTGTGCTGAAGTTGTTATTAATTGTCACGTGTTGTTTACCTGACAAACCTTACTGATTGTTTAACCGTGTCGTGTGGCGGCGGGTTTACCGACGCATTTAGCTTCATAACGGACACGTGGCACACACACCACACACACCACACACAGGAGTACAGCGAACACTGCACGCGTAGTTGAGTGATTTGAGTTTGACGAATTTATTTTTGAGTAAGCGGAGGTGGGGTGTGGAGTGAGATGAGAGGGGAGAGGCAGGAGAGTGCGTGGAGGGTGAGTGGAGGGGGAGTGGAGGGAGATGAGAGTGGAGAGGCAGGAGGGTGAGTGGAGGGGAGTGGAGTGAGATGAGAGGGGAGAGGCTGAAGGGTGAGTGGAGGGAGTGGAGTGAGATGAGAGGGGAGAGGCAGGAGGGTGAGTGGGGGGGGAGTGGAGTGAGATGAGAGGGGAGAGGCAGGAGGGTGAGTGGAGGGAGTGGAGTGAGATGAGAGGGGAGAGGCAGGAGGGTGAGTGGAGGGTGAGTGGAGGGTGAGTGGAGGGTGAGTGGAGGGGGAGTGGAGTGAGATGAGAGGGGAGAGGCAGGAGGGGTGAGCGGAGTGAGAGGCAGTGGAGTGAGGTGACAATGACCTGGCCTATGAGTGCCATCGCGAAATTGACGCGTCGTTGGGGATTGGCAGCCGGTGGTGGTGGAGGATGAAGATGACGATGATGATGACGAGTGCGGGAGTGGTGGGATGAACGGCGTTGCTGGCTCGGTGCTCACAAGTGTCTCCCCCATTGTGGCTGCGCTGCATTCCCCTTCCCCGTTGCAGTTCAGCGACATGGCGTGTTGCAGCAAAACTCTGTACAAGGCGGAGAAATACTCGCCGAAAGTGAAAGACCTGCGCATGCAGGTGAGCCAGAGGTCGCAAACGGGTTTTGATTCCTTACCCGTACCCGGCCGCACCAGGGTCGCAAACGGGTACCCGTACCCGGCCGTACCCGTACCCTGCCGTACCCGTACCCTACCCGTACCCGGCTGAGTGAGTGTGGGGTTTGTATGATCTCTCCCTGTTCTGCAGTGAGTGAGTGTGGGGTTTGTATGATCTCTCCCTGTTCTGCAGTGAGTGAGTGTGGGGTTTGTATGATCTCTCCCTGTTCTGCAGTGAGTGAGTGTGTGGGGTTTGTATGATCTCTCCCTGTTCTGCAGTGAGTGAGTGTGTGGGGTTTGTATGATCTCTCCCTGTTCTGCAGTGAGTGAGTGTGTGGGGTTTGTATGAACTCTCCCCTGTTCTGCACTGAGTGTGTGGGGTTTGTATGATCTCTCCCTGTTCTGCACTGAGTGAGTGTGGGGTTTGTATGATCTCTCCCTGTTCTGCAGGGAGTGAGTGTGTGGGGTTTGTATGATCTCTCCCTGTTCTGCAGTGAGTGAGTGTGTGGGGTATGTATGATCTCTCCCTGTTCTGCAGTGAGTGAGTGTGTGGAGTTTGTATGATCTCCCCCTGTTCTGCACTGAGTGAGTGTGGGGTTTGTATGGTCTCCCCCTGTTCTGCAGTGAGTGAGTGTGTAGGGTTTGTATGATCTCCCCCTGTTCTGCACTGAGTGAGTGTGTGGGATTTGCATGATCTCTCCCTGTTCTGCAGTGAGTGAGTGTGTGGGGTTTGCATGATCTCTCCCCTTGCCCACCAACAACAGGTCGTGCCGGATTAAGCTAGTGCATGGCCTGTAGCATATGTTATAATGGGGCCCTAAATTATTTTTTAAAAAACATTCCTTGCATAGTAAAGTATTTGTATTTTCCCATTTGCTATACGGCCATATAATACGACAAATCGCTCGCCTTAAACGCCCAGTCGTTCATAAAAGTTGAAGGCGGTATAGTACTATAGTAATAGAGCAAGTGCAGAATCACCAAAACCGGAATTGATAGCTTGAAAGCATTTAGCGCGGGACCCTTGAAAGTGCGAGACCCCGTAGCATTATGTAGCTACTTGTGATGGATGTAATTACCAGCGAAACGTCGTACTACTCAAAATTTGAAATGATGTTGATTGACTCTTCAACACACCTGTGGGCTAAAGTAGTGAACTATTTATCTTTTCGATTTAAAGCTTTCGTGACTGCAGGGATTCATCTTCTTGGTTCTTTCGGTAAAGTCACATTTTAATTTTATTATTGTATTACTTCCCTTCTACGTGACTTTACCGAAAGAACCAAGAAGATAAGGTGATACATTTATTAATTATAGCCACCCGCGATCTTTTGTCAACGTGACACTTTTTTTTTACTGTTTGGCCCCTGTCGGGTGGTGGAGGATTACGACACATTTATAAATAACGCGATCTAACCCCCCCAAAAAAACACCTTCATTACGAATAATATTGCTCGCGAAAGCCCAAAGTTCAATTTAAAGCTTTCGTGACTGCAGGGATTCATCTTCTTGGTTCTTTCGGTAAAGTCACGTAGAAGGGAAGTAATAAAATAATAAAAAGTAAACATAACAAAACAATAGAAACATTTTTTTTATTTTATTATATAATGATATATAATAAAATAATTATTTTGTTATGTTTTATTTTTATTATTTTATTACTTCCCTTCTACGTGACTTTACCGAAAGAACCAAGAAGAAACAAAAACCTTCATTACGAATAATATTGCTCGCGAAAGCCCAAAGTGTTAGACTACGTGAGGGGGATGTTTGTCCGTTGCTCGGGGTTAGGGTGCAATGTTCACTTCTCCACGTTGTCCCTCTGTTCCCTCTCGCAGATGAAGAGCCTCGAGGAGACGGCGCTCGGTCAAAGTGGCAAAGGGAATGCGACCGTCAAATGCCGACGCAGACGCTCCCACGAGAAGCTGACGCTGAAGATTCTGCTGAGCAACCTCAAGGATAGTTTGTTGCAGGCGATTTACACCGATTACAACTGCAGCCGTTGGGCCGATTTAAACAAAACGCGCGCGCGTACACACGCACGCGCACGCATATAATACATACACATACACACACGCACATAATACATACATACACATACACACACGCACACACATAATACACACACATACACACACACATAATACATACACACACATACATAAACACATACACACACGCACACACACATAATACACACACATACACACACATACACACACACATAATACATACACACACATACATAAACACATACACACACGCACACACACATAATACACACACATACACACACACATAATACATACACACATACACACACATAATACATACACATACATACACACACATAATACATGCACACACACATAATACACACACACGCACACACACATAATACATACACACGCACACACATAATACATACACACATACACATATACACACACGATACATAAACACAAAGATAAAAAAGATGAAGATCCCCCGTATAGCCTTAACAGACTGTAGGGGCAAGTGCTGTTAGCGAGCACCTATGAAGGCCGGAACAGTACACGAGGGGGTGGGTGGCCAGCACCACATAATACACACACAAACACACACACACATACAAAACAATACAGCACACACACACAATATCACAACACACACACACAATACAACAACACACACACACAATACAACAACACACACAATACAACACACACAATACAACACACACACAATACAACACACACACACACACACACACACACAAAACAATACAACACACACACACAATACAACACAAGCACACAATCCAGTTGGAGTTTCGCGACTTGAAAATGAAGAGACAAATTCGTTAGGTAGCGTCCCGTCAACTCTCAATTACCGCTGGGCGGGGCGGGGGGGGCTGGGGTGGTGGGGGGGGGGCCCAGAGTTAGAAACTGGAGGGGGGGGGGGCTGGGAGTAGGGGGGGAGCTGGAGGGGGGGGGCCCTGTGTTGCCACATGGCAGCTTTGTGGTTCGAACCCCAGTGAACCACCCCCTGGTTAATACTGCGGCGTCTATTAATTCATTATTAATAAGACGACTACTACTACTACTGTTACGCAGATACCACTTCCATTTGTTGTTTTAAATCTAAATGTATCGCCTTTATATTAACGTTATTTAAAATGTAATTTATTATCAGTGCTCCTTCACCGACCCGCGATCACGAATCGCGGTGAACTATGATCGGGAATAGCCCCTGCGACCGGTAGCTGTGAGTGTGTGTGCACGGCGAACTTCTTTCGCACCGTACGTAGCCAAGCCGTGCTAATCAGAGGTTCCGGGAGGACAACAAACTATGGGTCTCTATGAGTCTATGGGTCTCTGTATGAGGCTGTGGGTCTCTGTATGAGTCTGTGGGTCTCTGTATGAGTCTGTGGGTCTCTGTATGAGTCTATGGGTCTGTGTGTGAGTCTATGGGTCTCTGTATGGGTCTGTGGGTCTCTGTATGAGTCTATGGGTCTCTGTATGAGTCTGTGGGTCTCTGTATGAGTCTGTGGGTCTCTGTATGAGTCTATGGGTCTGTGTGTGAGTCTATGGGTCTCTGTATGGGTCTGTGGGTATCTGTATGAGTCTATGGGTCTCTGTATGAGTCTGTGGGTCTCTGTATGAGTCTGTGGGTCTCTGTATGAGTCTATGGGTCTGTGTGTGAGTCTATGGGTCTCTGTATGGGTATGTGGGTCTCTGTATGAGTCTATGGGTCTCTGTATGAGTCTGTGTGTGAGTCTATGGGTCTCTGTGTGAGTCTATGGGTCTCTGTATGAGTCTATGGGTCTCTCTTTGAGTCTGTGGGTCTCTGTATGAGTCTATGGGTCTCTGTATGAGTCTATGGGTCTCTGTGTGAATCTGTGGGTCTCTGTATGAGTATGTGGGTTTCTGTATGAGTCTATGGGTCTCTGTATGAGTCTATGGGTCTCTGTATGAGTCTATGGGTCTCTCTTTGAGTCTGTGGGTCTCTGTATGAGTATGGGTCTCTGTATGAGTCTGTGGGTCTCTCTGTGAGTCTGTGGGTCTCTGTATGAGTCTATGATACCCTGTATGAGTCTATGGGTCTCTGTATGAGTCTATGGGTCTCTCTTTGAGTCTGTGGGTCTCTGTATGAGTATGGGTCTCTGTATGAGTCTGTGGGTCTCTCTGTGAGTCTGTGGGTCTCTGTATGAGTCTATGATACCCTGTATGAGTCTATGGGTCTCTGTATGAGTCTATGGGTCTCTCTGTGAGTCTATGGGTCTATGTGTGAGTCTATGGGTCTCTGTATGAGTCTATGGGTCTCTGTGCGAGTCTATAGGTGTCTGCGTGAGTCTACGTACGTTTAACTTCTTTCGCACCGTACGTAGACTGACAGTGCTAATTGGAGACGTTGGGGGGGGGGGTGATGACAAGGGCTGTAATCTTCTATCACTCGTTGCTGTTGCCGGTACGGGCTGGCTATGGTTGTGATATCAATGGACCTCTATATATTTATATTTTATATATTTATTATTTATTTTGGGAAAGCCTCGACCGCTACATTTGGAACGTTTTGACTCTGGGTGTTTTTTTTTTCTTCCGGTTTTGTTCTGAAAAAAATCGTGGTTTCTTTTCACATTTTTCTTTTTCTAGAAATATTTTTCTATAAAACCCAAGAGTTTTCTTTTGCTTTGTCCGTGGACGGAAGGGAGGACGCATCGAAAGTCCACACATTTGGGCTGTACCTGCCATCCCTAACGCAGCAGCAGCTCTGGGAAGTCTCGCTTGAAGAAGTGCGGCGGGGGGGGGAGGAGAAATATTCCGACAGGCCGCGAGAAAGACAGAGAGAGACAGAGAGTGGCTTCAGCCGACGTTTGCGTGGAAGATGCCTCGCAATCGTGAATGTGACCTGGCCACAAAATGCTGTGGATGTTTTAAATAATTTATTTTAAATAATTTTGTGCGCATGTCGTTTTGGACGGGCAGAAAGGCGTGGGGGCGGGGGGGGGGGTGGATATGGGAGTGGTGGCGCAGCGGTTAGCACTCTCCGCTTTACAATTCGGGTGAAACGGAGTGAGATTTGATTCCCGGCTCACGGCTAACATCAGTGGCGGGCAGTAACATACCTGAAAGAGGTGCACTGCGTGTGTGACCCTTCACCCCCCCTTCTCTCACTCCACCATCAACGTCGCCAAACCCGCATTGTTGACCAGCGTGGTGAAGTATGGTCATCAACCGACACGGAGTGGGGGAGGAGGGTGGAGAGGGATGCTTTAATTTAGCAAATAATGTGTGGCTGCGCCAACAGTGATATTTTTAAAACGCATATTTATTTTATATTTATTACCAAATGTGATTCTTGAATGTTACCAACTACAGTACATACTACGTGCATGCTGAACCACGTTGTTTTCTGACATGGCACAAATATTTTTGAACGTATTTATTTATAACAATATACGTGACACATGTTACCATTATTTAATGTTTTTTTATATAACATACGTAATTTATATTTTCAAATGCAACTATTGTAACTTATTCCCATTGAAATAAATTATTTGAAGGAACATGTTCGTGAGAGTGATGGGGCGGTGGACGGGGGGGGGGGGGTAACACGTGACTCTTTGAAAGATGTGATCTCGTGGGTCAGAGGTCACAAATGCTGTGCTGGTACCACTCAAATTCTGGAGTTAAAATCAGCCGCACGCTGGATTCAAAGTGAGTTTAAAACGGGTGTAAACTGGGTTTAAAACTGGTTTGAACAGGATTTAAACTCGGTTATTTTCTTTCAACCTATCTACGTGATTTTACCGAAAACTCGGTTAAAACCCGGGTTCAAACTGGGTTTAGACTGGGATCGACCCCGGTTTAAACTGAGTTCGCAAGCCTAGCGGAGGTAATGGTCTCAGCCAGGTCACCAATGCCTCACATAGAGACCCGTAGACTCACACAGAGACCCGTAGACTCACACAAGGACCATAGACTCACATAGAGATCCATAGACTCACATAGAGACCCGTAAACTCACACAGAGACCATAGACTCACAGAGAGACCCGTCGACTCACACAGAGACTCATAGACTCACACACACACACCCATATACTCATATATAGACCCGTAGACTCACACAGAGGCTCATAGACTCACATAGAGACCCATAGACTCACACACCCATAGACTCACATAGAGACCCATAGACGCACATAGAGGCTCATAGACTCATACATAGACCCGTAGACTCACATAGAGACCCGTAGACTCACACACACACCCATAGACTCACATAGAGACCCGTAGACTCACGCAGAGACTCACAGACTCACATAGAGACCCGTAGACTCATACAGAGACCCGTAGACTTACATAGAGACCCGTAGAATCATACAGAGACCCGTAGACTTACATAGAGATCCATAGACTCACATAGAGACCCATAGATTAATATATTGACATATAGACCCATAGATCATAGATTCCCACAGACACCCATGGATTCATAGATTCACACAGAGACCCATAGATTAATATATATTAATAGAGACCCATAGATTAAAAGATTTCCATAGAGACCCATAGATTCCATAGAGACCCATAGATTCACACAGAGACCCATAGATTAATATATATATATTAATAGAGACACATAGATTAAAAGATTCCCATAGAGACCCATATATTCCATAGAGACCCATATATTCACACAGAGACCCATAGATTAATATATCGCCATAGAGCCCATAGATTCATAGATTCCCATAGAGACCCATAGATTCATATATTACCATAGAGACCCATATATTCCATAGAGACCCATAGATTCACACAGAGACCCATAGATTAATATTTCGCCATAGAGCCCATAGATTCATAGATTCCCATAGAGACCCATAGATTCATATATTACCATAGAGACCCATATATTCACAGATTGACATAGCGATTCACTTACTCACATCGGGATCCACAGGGTTGCATAGAATTGTTGTGGTTTAACGGGGTTCCCAAATTCAGTGAATTGGTGGTCTCAGCCAGTGGCGAATATAACATCTCCCCTTTGGCAACCACCCTCCAATGGGAAGTTTCTCCTCGATCCGCACCACTGGTTTCATGCCAAGTCACCGATGACTTACATTGAGACCAATAGACACCCATAGACTCGTCACACAGACACCCATAGACTCACACAGACACCCATAGACTCACACAGACACCCATAGACTCACTCACATAGACACCCATAGACTCGTCACACAGACACCCATAGACTCACACACATAGACACCCATATACTCACTCACATAGACACCCATAGACTCGTCACATAGACACCCATAGACTCACTCACATAGACACCCATAGACTCACACACATAGACACCCATAGACTCGTCACATAGACCCCCATAGACTCACACACATAGACACCCATAGACTCGTCACATAGACACCCATAGAGTCACACAGAAACCATAGACTCACTCACATAGACACCCATAGACTCACTCACATAGACACCCAAAGACTCACACGGACACCCATAGACTCACTCACATAGACACCCATAGACTCACACAGACACCCATAGACTCACACAGACACCCATAGACTCACACAGACACCCATAGACTCACTCACATAGACACCCATAGACTCACTCACATAGACACCAATAGACTCGTCACATAGACACCCATAGACTCACTCACATAGACACCCATAGACTCACACACATAGACACCCATAGACTCGTCACATAGACCCCCATAGACTCACACACATAGACACCCCTAGACTCGTCACATAGACACCCATAGGGTCACACAGAAACCATAGACTCACTCACATAGACACCCATAGACTCACTCACATAGACACCCAAAGACTCACACAGACACCCATGGACTCGTCACATAGACACCCATAGACTCACACACATAGACACCCATAGACTCGTCACATAGACACCCATAGGGTCACACATAAACCATAGACTCACTCATACAGACACCCATAGACTCATTCACATAGACACCCATAGACTCACTCACATAGACACCCATAGACTCACTCACATAGACACCTATAGACTCACTCACATAGACACCTATAGGCTCACACAGACACCAATAGACTCACTCACACAGACACCCATAGACTCACTCACATAGACACCCATAGACTCACTCACATAGACACCCATAGACTCACACAGACACCCATAGACTCACAAAGACACCCATAGACTCACACAGACACCCGTAGACTCACACAGACACCCATAGACTCACAAAGACACCCATAGACTCACACATCTCCCGCATCAACCGGCGGCGCAGCAACAACAAAAAACACCTCCACATTCCGGTGGCCAGTGCCCAGTGCGTCCACGATCAACTGCAAAGCAGCGATGGAGGGTGACCTCCTTCCTCCACCGAACACCCTCGTGGCGTTAAAAATAGCCGCGAGCCCACGCGCGGTTTTCAGTGGCGAGGGAGGGACGGATGGGTTGGGGATCATTCATACAACTTTCCCCCACCACCACCTCCTCCCAGCGTTAGTCCAAAAATAAAACCGATAGCGCGCCCTGCTAAATAACGTCCCCGAAGCGATGACTCCCATCCCATACAGCTGATTCACGCTTACCAAGCTGCGCGGCTGGGGGCGTCCGCTGGGCTGATGCGTTGGAAAGGTGGTGGAGGTTGTTGTTAGTGGTGCTAGTGGTGGTGGTTGTGTTGGAGGAGGAGGCTTGTAGTGGACGATGCTACTGGGCAAATTGGAGGCAGTTGCCCCCTCCGGCAACAACCGAGGGCGGAGGGTCGACGGCTGCTCACAACAACGAGCGGAGCGGCCGGGCGGATAAAATACCGGCGAGTTGGCACAGTCTAGGGGGTTAACAGCTGGTGGTGGCATCTACCGCTCATCTCAGTCAGCCAACCCATGGCACCACCTGGGGGTCTGTCCCGTGACCTCCTACTGCACCTAGCCTGGCACAGTAGGGGGGAACAGCTAGTGGTGCATCTACCGCTCATCTCAGTCAGCCAACCCATGGCACCACATGGGGGTCTGTCCCGTGACCTCCTACTGCACCTAGCCTGGCACAGTAGGGGGGGCAGCTAGTGATGCATCTACCGCTCATCTCAGTCAGCCAACCCATGGTACCACATGGGGGTCTGTCCCGTGACCTCCTACTGCACCTAGCCTGGCACAGTAGGGGGGTACAGCTAGTGGTGCATCTACCGCTCATCTCAGTCAGCCAACCTATGGCACCACATGGGGGTCTGTCCCGTGACCTCCTACTGCACCTAGCCTGGCACAGTAGGGGGGTACAGCTAGTGGTGCATCTACCGCTCATCTCAGTCAGCCAACCCATGGCACCACATGGGGGTCTGTCCCGTGACCTCCTACTGCACCTAGCCTGGCACAGTAGGGGGGAACAGCTAGTGATGCATCTACCGCTCATCTCAGTCAGCCAACCCATGGCACCACATGGGGGTCTGTCCCGTGACCTCCTACTGCACCTAGCCTGGCACAGTAGGGGGGAACAGCTAGTGGTGCATCTACCGCTCATCTCAGTCAGCCAACCCATGGTACCACATTTGGGTCTGTCCAGTGACCTCTCCTCCCGGTGAGCGAGAGCCTTCGACAGCTTCACGTGGCCTCAAAGTGCACCTAGCCTGGCACGGCCGTCGCAGCAGCGGTCACGTCACCGACTCACTTCGTGACTAATGGTGGATTAATTGTATCCGGAACGGGGAAGTAGCGGAGCCCAGGGGAGGGGAGGTGGTGGTGGTGGTAAGTTTAAACTCTACTCTAAAACTATTTCTTATTTTACCAGCGGGGTGGAAGGTCTTGTAAGAAAAAAAAGTTGCAAAGCACCGAGCTGCTTGTGTTGCTCTTTTCCAGAAGAACAGCTGGCCACCGACAATGATCACCTCGCCTGTGATCATAAGGGTGGCGTCTCCATCACTTTGGAGGTTGACAGCAGCCACCACGACTCTCAAATTGCGTGACGTTCGTTCGAAACGTGG
Source organism: Lethenteron reissneri (assembly GCF_015708825.2). Lineage (NCBI taxonomy): Eukaryota > Metazoa > Chordata > Hyperoartia > Petromyzontiformes > Petromyzontidae > Lethenteron > Lethenteron reissneri. The sequence continues at coordinate 5,476,473 of NC_083826.1, read as the reverse complement.
AAGGGCGGGGGGTTTTGTCGAGACGCAAAATCCAAATATACAACAGGAGTCAGGGTCGGGATCGATCTAATTTGGTGAGGCGGAGCGGATGGGGGCGTTATTAATTCGGCGAATCTGGAAACGCCGTGACCGCTCAGGAAAATTCACGAGAATCCAAATAAAAAAAACAGTGGAGCTAAAAATACATTTTCTGTACGGTTTTATTTATTGTTTTACTTCCTCTGGAGATGGAGCATTTATCGGCGACGGCTCGAGTGGTGGTGCTGTGTGGAGGAAGATGGACTTTCGCGTGGTACCATGGGCAATATCATCGAAGGATATCATTTACTTACAATTTGTAATAAATGATTGGTATGGAAATTACGCGCGTCAAACTGCTGAAATTGGTCATTTGAATGTATACCGCAATCTACAAAACGTTACCCCATTTTACCCATGTATTATTGTCTGACACACAAAGACACAGATCCCTCGTGTAGCCTTAACAGACTGTTGGGGCAAGTGCCGTTTGCGAGCAGCACCTATGAAGGCCGGCACGACACACGAGGGGGTGAATGACCAGCACCACGCCCGACCGCCTTTGTCTCTCCAGCGGCGATGTTTACACACCGCACCAGGTACTCATTTGAGGCCGAGTCAACCTAGAGGAGGCCCAGGACCGGTTCAGATAATCGTCACTGATGTTGTTGGCCGTGAACAGGAATCAAACTCGGGTCGCCGGGGTTCGTAGCGCAGTGCGCTAACCGCTGCACCACCACTCCCTACCACCACCAGCTGGTACACGCGGATTAGAAGACGCACATCCGAATCTTTTGCTCTCAAACACAGGGAAAAATTTAACCCGTAAAAACAAAGTTTTTCACTATACATCCTTTATATGCGTGTTCAATGGGCCACAACCCAGCCCACATTGGTCTTTGAAACGGGCGGCTAGAGTCCTCTCGTCCTCTGGCTTGAGATGGCTGCCACCTATGGGTCAGATGATTGCCTGCTACCATTAAGCAATTGGTAATTAAATATAAAAAAATTACCTAAAAAGTGTACAATTTTGGAGAAAAAAAATTTCACGAAAATAAATTGTAACGCACAACGAGTCTGTGTGGCAAAATCGTCAGCTCGATTGGATCACGGGAAGTGGGTTAAAAAACGACCGAAAGATTTGCACGGTCGTAAGCGCGCAAGCAAGCAAGCAAGTGAACTTAATATAAAGGATTTAAAACAGTGCATCTTATATTCCAGATAATACAATATTCACTCTCTGAAGAAGGGTCGTTGCTCGAAACGTCATGTATTGGTTTCGTGCCTCTGTCCAAGTGACCCCCTGCTGAAGTGGCGATCATCTCCTAATAGCCCCGCAGAGCCAGAGGAACAGACCACTGGTCACTTCCCCACAACGTGTTGGTTGGTTTGTATCGACCCCGGAGGGATGATGGGCTGAGTCAAACACCCCTCGACTTAGGATTTCAACTCGCAACCTGCCAATGTTTTATAACCAACATCAACGCGTTTGGGGCAGTGCTTCTTAACCTGGGGCGAAATGCCCTTTTCTGGGGGCGTGCGAGAGAGACATGAGCAGCTGTTTTTTGTAGAAAGTAAATCATCGAAAGCACAAATGAGGCACGGGCACATCAGTACAACTAATTCGTTTCATCAAACCCTCTACGTATTTATTAACATCATTATTGTTATATAGTAGTAGGTTTTTACCCTTTTAAACTGGTACAAAACCTTTATAACCACAACACAAGTAGTCACAAGTGGACAGTGCATATTATTATCATTATCAGAGTTGCTTCTTTTTGTTTGCTTTTTTGACTACTTGTGTTGTGGTTATTGCAAACATGATGCCTTGAATAAAGGTGTCAGTTTCGTACCAGTTTAAAAGGGTAAAATCCCTACTACTATATTTTGCCACTGGTAAAAGAGATCTCATAGTGTAAATCATTATTATATAAAAAATAAAATTACGCTTGCGAATCAAAGGGTGTCCAAGGCTGCAGTCACGGCTAAGAACGGATGAGTATTTGTCTGCTATGAATTCCCACGTGATAAGCCACTTCGGTTGAGCTCTCATTTGTGATAGCCAAGTCGCTTCTGGAAAAGATCCGCGTAGCTCAGCGGGACCCATACATGGTGAAATTTACAAAAATAAAATAAACATAGTTTCGTGTTACGTTACGATGATGATGATGATGATGATAATTTCAACTCGCAACGCACCGGGGTGTTGCTATACCACGTGGGTTCGTTCCACCTTTGAGTCTCGTGGCACCGTTCCGTGCACACGTGACATCTATTCACCACACGTGACATATCTTCACCACACGTGACATCTATTCACCACACGTGACATATCTTCACCACACGTGACATCTATTCACCACACGTGACATATCTTCACCACACGTGACATCTCTTCACCACACGTGACATATATTCACCACACGTGACATATCTTCACCACACGTGACATCTCTCGGCACGATTGCTCCATTTGTCTACTTCAGGAAATTACCTCCCTGCATTTTCTAATTGCTGTTCGCCTATTGGCGTTGCTCTCTGGTCTATCTCTGATCTAACACCGGTCGTGAGCACAGGCCAATCGAGGAGGCCGTTTCTGGTGAACGCCATTCGGTTTCAAGTGCAATGCCCACGGAGCTATCGAAGCGTGTTCGTTTGCATGTTTTACCACAAGCATCATGTGCGCTGAGCACAGACTCGATGTTGCCCTGCGACTAGGGCTTTCTAGTTCGGCGTTTTAAACGAATGAACGACTCCCGCGTTCTTGGATATTATTTTTGTTGTCAACCCCAACAACGTGGTTCTTACAAACTTTTTCTAAAAAATAAATTTAAAAGCCACGAAACTATCAACGTCTCGCTCTGCCACGTGCCGCGTGCCCCGGGCTCTCATCGGCAGGCAAAATTCGCACGACCCCGCGAAGCAAAAAATAAACGAGCGAACCGCATTCTCTTAACCCACAGAGTTTGGAAAACCCGACAGATATTACGATTTGCCCTGCGTGCCCCACCCTCCACCCCCCACCCTTCTCCCATTACCCCCCACCATTCTCCTCCTCCCCTACAACTCCCCACCCTTCCCCACTCCCATCCCTCCCTCCAATCTCCCCCTCTCCACCCGCCACTGACAGATTCTAATTTAAGAGGTGATATTTATCAAACGGGCGCAGGGTTTGCCCAATCACTGCGGCTCAGACCGCTGTGGTTCTCCCTCCGTGTTTGTGAGCTGAGTAGCGACCTCCCCCCCCCACACACACGCGCACACACAGGGCGAGGGTTCGACACAGGGCCACGGTTTCATGAAAGTAACAACAACAATAATAACTTGAAGTTTATTTCGCGTCATTCATGCCTCCAGCATTCTCACACTGCACATCAATTACAGTTTATAGGAATAGAGAAGGAAATCCCATTAGGCGCGGTTGCCTACGTACGGCGCGAAAGAAGCCCAACACATAGCAAAGGCAAAGGTCCCCCGCATAGCCTGAGCGGACTGTTGGGGCAAGTGCTGTTAGCGAGCCCACACACACACACGTACACACCAAGCAAATACAAACCCCCTACGACTACTTACCAAGCCAAAAGTCAAAAGTTAATAAGCAAATTCGAGAAATGGCACCACAACAACAACAAAAAGCACAAACAACAGCAAGAGTTGTCACAACACAGAAGTGAGTCCGCGAGGTCTCCACATCCCAGACCACGATGTCAACTTCCCTGCCAATGATGACAACAACAACAATGATAATAAAACACATGTCAAGGCAGTACAGGGGACTAGCGCTCACAGAGGGTAGTGACAGAGGAATAAGCATGGGAAGAGACTCAAAGCCACACGGGGTAGTGACAGGTTAATTGACGCAGTGGACACACGGGGTAGTGACAGGTTAATTGACGCAGTGGACACACGGGGTAGTGACAGGTTAATTGACGCAGTGGACACACGGGCTAGTTACAGGTTAATTGACGTAGTGGACACACGGGGTAGTTACAGGTTAATTGACGTAGTGGACACACGGGGTAGTGACAGGTTAATTGACGTAGTAGACACACGGGGTAGTGACAGGTTAATTGACGCAGTGGACACACGGGCTAGTTACAGGTTAATTGACGTAGTGGACACACGGGTTAGTGACAGGTTAATTGACGTAGTGGACACACGGGGTAGTGACAGGTTAATTGACGTAGTGGACACACGGGGTAGTGACAGGTTAATTGACGTAGTGGACACACGGGTTAGTGACAGGTTAATTGACGTAGTGGACACACGGGGTAGTTACAGGTTAATTGACGTAGTGGACACACGGGGTAGTGACAGGTTAATTGACGTAGTGGACACACGGGGTAGTGACAGGTTAGTTGACGTAGTGGACACACGGGGTAGTTACAGGTTAATTGACGTAGTGGACACACGGGGTAGTTACAGGTTAATTGACGTAGTGGACACACGGGGTAGTGACAGGTTAATTGACGTAGTGGACACACGGGGTAGTGACAGGTTAGTTGACGTAGTGGACACACGGGGTAGTTACAGGTTAATTGACGTAGTGGACACACGGGTTAGTGACAGGTTAATTGACGTAGTGGACACACGGGGTAGTGACAGGTTAATTGACGTAGTGGACACACGGGGTAGTGACAGGTTAATTGACGTAGTGGACACACGGGGTAGTTACAGGTTAATTGACGTAGTGGACACACGGGGTAGTTACAGGTTAATTGACGTAGTGGACACACGGGGTAGTTACAGGTTAATTGACGTAGTGGACACACGGGGAGTAGTGACGGAGGAATTATCATGGGAAGAGACTCGGGGCCACACGGGGGTAGTGACAGGGGCACGATCTGGGGTCTACGATTAAGGACCCAGGAGGCTGTGGCCAAGTGATGCAAGGGGACAGGTCCGGATCAGGGATCCGGACCGTGGTCAAGGATACAGGTATGGCCACGCCGGGGATACAAAGGGGGATGAGAGGAGAGGCTGGGGTTTGCTGCTGGAGTAGGGGGTCATAGCCCGTCAAGTTGAACGTCTCTTCACTAGAGAATCAGTTATACACCCGCTCACGGCCAACCCAACATCGCCTACAATTCTAGATTTGAAGATTTCGTGACTGCAAGGATTCATACTCTTAGTTCTTTCGGTAAAGTCACGTGGGTAAAAAATTTAATAAAAATGTAATTAATAAATAAACAAAATCACGACGTTTCGGAGGCAATACAAGTCTCCATCATCAGGTCTGGCTGTGACGGTCCCACGTGATGACGGAGACTTGTGTTGCCTCCGAAACGTCGTGATTTTTTTTTTCATTTTTTTACCTACGTGACTTTACCGACAGAACTAAGAGTATCGCCTACAATGGCCGAATCCGAAGCGCTCCCCGGGCCTCCCCTAGGTCGACTCAGCCTTGAATGAGCACCTGGCGGGGGGCGTGCAAACAATAGCACCGGGGAGACAAAGGCGGCCGGGTGGTCGCGGTGCTGTGGCCACCTACACCCACGTGTGCCGTGCCGGCCTTCATAGATGCAACTCGCTGACAGCACTTGCCCCAAAATTATGCTGAGGCTATACGGGGGATCTTTGTTATAAAACATAAACAACAAAGTGGCTTATCATCATCACGTGGAAATTTTTAGCAGCGGCCAAATCATCTGAAGGCGTGACGTTGATACTAAATGTGTTGACGTAGATACTAAATGTGGAGGGAAAAACCGGAGGACCCAGAGAAAAATCCACACGACCACAAGGAGAGAGACACCGCAAACTCCAAACATACAGCAGCAGGCGTCAGGGTCAGGATCGAATTCACGACCTCCTGTATACCAGGCGAGGTAGTTAACATCTCCTAGCCACCGTGATGATGATGATGAGAGAGAGAGACACCGCAAACTCCAAATAAACAGCAGCAGGCGTCATGGTCAGGATCGAACCCACGACCTCCTGTATACCAGGCGAGGTAGTTAACATCTCCTAGCCTCCGTGATGATGATGATGAGAGAGAGGGACACGCAAACTCCAAATATACAGCAGCAGGCGTCATGGTCAGGATCGAATTCACGACCTCCTGTTTCCCAGGCGAGGTAGTTAACATCTCCTAGCCACCGTGATGATGATGATGAGAGAGAGAGACACGCAAACTACAAATAAACAGCAGCAGGCGTCAGGGTCGGGATCGAACCCACGACCTCCTGCAAACCAGGCGAGGTAGTTAACATCTCCTAGCCACCGTGATGATGATGAGAGAGAGAGACACGCAAACTCCAAATATACAGCAGCAGGCGTCATGGTCAGGATCGAACCCACGACCTCCTGCATACCAGGCGAGGTAGTTAACATCTCCTAGCCTCCGTGATGATGATGATAAGAGAGAGAGACACGCAAACTCCAAATATACAGCAGCAGGCGTCATGGTCAGGATCGAACCCACAACCTCCTGTATACCAGGCGAGGTAGTCAACATCTCCTAGCCACCGTGATGATGATGAGAGAGAAAGACACGCAAACTCCAAATAAACAGCAGCAGGCTTCAGGGTCGAGATCGAACCCACGACCTCCTGCAAACCAGGCGAGGTAGTCAAAATCTCGCCACCGCAGCGCCGTCGTTCGGTACGATGTCCGACGTTTCGCGACCACAGCCTACAGCCTCGCACGGATAGCCGCGTGCTTTGCGGGCGTGAAGCTTGCCGACGCAGCTGAGCTCTCTGGCTCCGAATCCGGATTTCGGCCACGCAGACATCAAAACCGGGTTCACGTTTCGTGCGATGGGGTCGATTGTCGCCCAGCTAAGCCGCCGCACCGCGGCACGCGGCGAAGGCACGAAACCCGTCAAGTCGGTTCGACGTTTCGCTTCGTTGAATGGCAACCTCGATGATGACAACGCCCCCTTCTGGCACGTTCCGTGTCGCCGCTGTTGTTACCATCACGTAGGGCCCGTTCATCCAGAACGGGATGTGCTGCTGGTCCTGCTGCTGCTGATGGAGCTGCTGGTACTGATGCTGCTGGTACTGCTGGTGCTCGTGGTACTGATGGAGCTGATGTTACTGCTGCTGCTACTGCGGCTACTGCTGCTGGTACTGCTACCACTGCTGCTACTACTGCTGGTGCTACTGCTGCTACTGCTGCTACTACTGTTGCTACTGTTGCTACTGCTGATGGAGCTGTTTGTGCCGCTGTCTTTCGCCGACTGCGACCCGAGTTCGAGTCCCCCCCCCCCCCCCCCCCCCCACGGCCAACACCGGTGACCAATATCTGAACCGGTCCTGGGCCTCCTCCCCTAGGTCGACTCGGCCTCAAATGAGTACCTGCCGCGGTGTGCAACAACATCGCCCCGCTGGGGTCGTTGCTGGACACCCAGCCCCTCGTGTGCCACAGTGCCGCCCTTCGTAGGTGCTGCTGCTCGCTCACAGCACTTGCCCCAACAGTCTACACGGATGGGGGGTGGGGGACCTTTGTCTTTGTGTGTACTCACAAAGTGAGAACATCGGCAGCGGTCATCTCTGTTCACGTGTCGCCACTGCGGGCCGCGATGACGACGCTGCCGGCGGCGATTGTCCAAATCCTCGTCCCGTTTTCAAACGGGAGGGGGGGTGGGGGGGTGATGGGGGTGATGGGGGTGGAGGAGTGGGGGGGTAGGGGGGTGGGGGGTTGGGGTGGGGATGGGGGAGTGGGGGTTGGGGGGTGGGGGTGCAGAGGGTGATGGGGGTGAAGGAGTGGGGGGAGGGGGTGTAGGGGGTTGGGGGAGTGGGGGTTGAGGGTGGGTGGGGGTGTAGGGGGGTGGGGGGTGATGGGGGTAGAGTGGGGGGAGGGGGGTGGGGGCGTGACGGTTGGGGGGTGGAGATGGGGGGGTGGGATGGGGGTGGGGGATGGGGGGATGGGGGGGTGGGGATGGTGGGGGATGGGGGTGGGGGGACGCGTCACCACCCCCCTGGGCCACGCATCACCGTCATCGAGGGCATTCCTGGGACTTGCAGCGATGCACTAAAACCCCGTGGCCCAAATGTTGCCCGGTTCCAACTTACTGCCCCGCGCTCAGTGTAAACGCAAAACAAAAACAACAACAACAATAACGAACAAGCACAACTTTAACGTTGAACGTGACAAACTCATGGAGGCTGAAATCAAAGCGTCCGATTCAAACCGGCCAATGAATATCGCCCAACGTTGATCAGGATGGTCACGCGCTGCGAATACCATGGGGGCCGAACTCGATGCGCGCGTCTGGCGGTGACCAACAACATCGGGATGAGTCGCTGAGATCGGGATCGTGACTCGTGCGTGCGGCAGCAGGGATCGACGTCACGTCTCCGACCACGACTGGTAGCAATCTGATTCCACGACTCCCACGTAGCCCTGAGCAAATGAGACTCTGTGCCCGTCTCTTTTGTTGAGTTCTAACTGACCAGATTGCAAAGCTAGTTTCTTTATAAACTCGCACAGAGACCCATAGACTCACACAGAGGCCCACTCACACAGAGACCCACTCCCACAGAGACCCATAGACTCACACAGAGACCTATAGACTCACACAGAGACCCACTCATACAGAGACCCATAGACTCACACAGAGACCCACTCACACAGAGACCCATAGACTCACACAGAGACCCATAGACTCACACAGAGACCCATAGACTCACACAGAGACCTATAGACTCACACAGAGACCCACTCACACAGAGACCCATAGACTCACACAGAGACCCACTCACACAGAGACCCATAGACTCACACAGAGACCCATAGACTCACACAGAGACCCATAGACTCACATAGAAACCATAGACTCACACAGAGACACATAGACTCACGCAGAGACCCACTCACACAGAGACCCATAGACTCATGCAGAGACCCACTCATACAGAGACCCACTCACACAGAGACCCATAGACTCACACAGAGACCCATAGACTCAGATAGAGACCATAGACTCACACAGAGACCCATAGACTCACACAGAGACCCACAGACTCACACAGAGACCCACTCACACAGAGACCAATAGACTCACACAAAGACCCATAAACTCACACAGAGACCCATAGACTCACACAGAGACCCATATACTCACACAGAGACCCATCGACTCACACAGAGACCCATCGACTCACAGAGACCCATAGACACACACAGAGACCCATAGACGCACACTAAGACCCATAGACTCACACAGAGACCCATAGACTCACACAAAGACCCATAGACTCACACAGAGACCCATAGACGCACACTAAGACCCATAGACTCACACAGAGACCCATCGACTCACACAGAGACCCATCGACTCACACAGAGACCCATAGACTCACACAGAGACCCATCGACTCACACAGAGACCCATCGACTCACAGAGACCCATAGACACACACAGAGACCCATAGACGCACACTAAGACCCATAGACTCACACAGAGACCCATAGACTCACACAAAGACCCATAGACTCACACAGAGACCCATAGACGCACACTAAGACCCATAGACTCACACAGAGACCCATCGACTCACACAGAGACCCATCGACTCACACAGAGACCCATAGACTCACACAGAGACCCATAGACTCACACAGAGACCCATAGTTTGTTGCCCTTCCCCCTGCACATCCGATTAGCACGGTTAGCTGCGTACAGTTCAACATACGTACACTTAACGCCTATTCTATTTTTAAACATTTTCAAAGCGGACATAAGGGGTCCCACAGATTTATCACGCTAATAATTACGCAATTGTAGAATGTTGTTCTCCTTCTACTGAACATAAATACACTTTTTTGCGTGGGCCCTTCTGCATTTTTGGGCCATAAGCACGCACGGGCCACGTAAATCCTCGTCTCGTTGGTGGAGGTGGTGGCGGTGGTGCTGGTGTTTGCGGTAGTGGTCTGTCTGACACGGTGCCACGTTGGTTTCTGCACGGACTATCTGGCTTTTAAATAATCACGCACTTCCACCACAACTTCTGTACCACCCCGATTGAGTCAATTATCACCTTTTTAACAACATAAAAAAATACAACCCAACCCGTGGAAATACGACATTATCGTGGATATTTTCAGTCTCCAGTTGTATGTTTGCCAGTTCCCGGGTCAGACTGATGGGTTTTATTTCTAAGACGTTTCGTCCGCTCTAACGAAGCGCGCTTGTCGATACACAAATCCACGAGACCGCAGGCGACGGGAACTATTTAAATACCAGCCCTTATCTCGAGGCGTCACATGTGTGCCCGTATTGTGTGTGTGTGTATAAGCGTTTGAGAGTTTGTGGCCTGGCAGAAGGGCCCCCATACCAGCTCCGGGTTCAGTTGTGGCAACCGAACTCACCGCAGCAAATACACGCGGCACTCAGCATGGCAACGGCAGTCTCCAAGGGCCAGAGCACCACGATGGCTAGGAGATGTTAACTTCCTCGCCTGGTCTACAGGAGGTCGTGGGTTCGATCCAGACCCTGACGCCTGCTGCTGTATATTTGAAGTTTGCGTGTCTCTCTCTCTCATCATCATCACGGTGGCTAGGAGATGTTAACTACCTCGCCTGGTATACAGGAGGTCGTGGGTTCGATCCCGAGCCTGATGCCTGCTGTATATTTGAAGTTTGCGTGTCTCTCTCTCTCTCTCATTATCATCACGGTGGCTCGGAGATGTTGACTACCTCGCCTGGTATACAGGAGGTCGTGGGTTCGATCCCGACCCTGACGCCTGCTGCTGTATATTTGAAGTTTGCGTGTCTCTCTCTCTCCCCGTGGTCACGTGGATTTTTCTCCGGGTCGACCGGGTTTTCCCTCCACCATTAGAATCAACATCAGGCGTTCTAAAAATATTTGCTGCCATAGATTTCCACGCGATAAGCCACTTCCTTGGGCTTATCGTTTGTGGCCAGTTCGCTTTTGATAAAAGAGCTACACAGCTTAGTGGGCCCTTACCTTTAAAATGAGAAAAAAATGGTTTAGATGTTTACACCATTGGAACCTCATTTGCCAGTATAAAAATATGATAATTGGTTTTTTTACCCTTTTATCTGGCAACAAAACTGACGCCTTTTTTTACAAGGAGTCATGTTTGGATAGACCACAATACCTGCAGTCGGAATGCAAACAAAATACATAAGTCTGATAAAGTATGCACTGTCCTTGAAGTTGATTGGTCCACACCCGAGACAGCTTTTCTTAAAGCCTAGTCTCACATGGTGTTGCACCAGACGTGCGCCTTTTGGCGCCTTTTGGCGTCATCTGGTTCAACACCATGTGAGACTAGGCTCTAAGAAAAGCTGTCTCGGGTGTAGACCAATCAACCAATCAACTTCAAGGACAGTGCATACATTATCAGAGTTATGTTTTTTTGCATTACGACTGCAGGTATTGTGGTCTATGCAAACATGACTCCTTGTAAAAAAAAGGTGTCAGTTTTGTTGCCAGATAAAAGGGTAAGAAAACCAATGATCGGATTAGATGTTTTTATTAGTTTAAAGAGCCTTGTAGGTCAACAGCAGCTGTAGGAGCGAGAAGAGGCGACCGGTTACTCGGTGGCAGATACCACAGCAGCGAGATTCCAAGTCCGGCCGAACTTTTTCTCCGACACGGCACAGCGGAGATTGCCGATTGGAGTCAGACGCCGCCGGCGACGCGACACGGAAAACACAAAAATCCGAGATATCTAGATTTGAAGCTTTCGTGACTGCAGGGGTCAATACTCTTTGGTTCTTTCGGTAAAGTCACGTAGGTAGAACACATAATTGATCACTTCAGCAGTTTTCTTGCTGTAGTCGTCTCACCTGATGACGAGTGCTTGTGTTGCGATCGAAACGTCGTTATCTATTATTTTTTTCGACCCACGTGACTTTACCGAAAGAACCAAAAAAGTAAAACCGAAATATCTTCCAACGCTTCCTTGGCCAGATTAACAACGCAGTCCTTCCATGACGGAGTGAATCACATGAGAAGAAAGAAAGAAGGAATGAAGGAATGAATGAAGGACGAAAAAGACGACGACTAACCCCCCTCCCCCCCCCCGGCCAGTGCGTACAAGTGGCAAGCTCGCCACACGACGCATCAGCATCCACAATCGATCTGCAGCTTGGGCGTTCGTTCTCCGTTGCGGTCTGCGTGAGTTTTTTTTTCGTTCACTTTCTTTCTTCTCTCGCTCACGGTGGTTTTGTTTTGTCGCCACCCCCTCCCCCCCACGCGCACTGCGCTTTTCCCGCAGCGTGCAAACTAAAAAAAAAGACTCGAAAATGGAGCGATGCACCGATGCTACGGTAACCTCGTGCGAGAGAGCGGGTCACCATGCCTGCCCACGACTACGTGATGGAGGGGCCATCTGCGCAGTGCCGGATTTATGACCTCGTAGCACCAGCAGAGGTCGCAACGGGTTTTGATTCCTTACCCGTACCCGTACCCGGCCGCACCAGGGTCGCAAATGGGTACCCGTACCCGTACCCGACCGGGTACGGGTTCCCGTTCCCTACCCGTACCCTACCCGAAATGAGTGACAAACGGTTACTCACCAGTGACTCACGGCCTACCCGTACCCGGCTGCACCAGGGTCGCAAACGGCTGCCCGTACCCGTACCCGGCTGGGTACGGGTAGCCGGGTATCGGGTAGGGTACGGGTATCGGGTACCCGGTTGCGACCTCTGAGGACAAGTAGCTGCATAATGCTACGGGGCCCCGCACTTTAAAGCTATCAATTCCAAATTTTGATTTAAAGCTTTTGTGACTGCAGGGATACATATTCTTGGTTGTTTCGGTAAAGTCACGGAGAAGGGAATCAATATTATTTTAATGTTTCCCTTCTACTATCAATTCCAGTTGGGTGATTCTGCACTTGCTCTATTACTATAGTACTATACCGCCTTCAACTGTTATGAACGACTGGGCGTTTAAGGTTAGCGATTTGTCGCATTATCTGGCTGTATAGCGAATAAAAAAAATGCAATTACTTTACTGTGCAAGTAAAACAATGTGTGTTTTAATATTTACGTGTTTCATTCATTTATTTAGGTCCGCTTTATAACATAAGCTACAGGCCTCGCACTGGCTTATTAGTCCGGCACTGCGTCCGCGAGTGGATTTCGTCCGTCTCTTCGTCGCGGGAGACGTTTCACCGTGATCGATCCGGCTCGGTGGGGTCTCGGTCTGAGCTGGAAGGAATCGAGAGGGAGCCTGCGGCGACGTGAACCTCGCTCCACCCCCAGCGACGTCGGCATCGTCTGACTTCAATCGGCAATCTCCGCCGTGCCGTGTCGGAGCAAAAAATTCGGCCGGACTTGGAATCCCGCTGCTGTGGTATCTGCCACCGAGTAACCGGTTGCATCTTAATAATAATAATAATAGTTCAATTTGTAACGCGCGCAAATTTGCAGACGTAGTGGCCGCAACTCAGAGGCGCGGAGCCAAGCTCAGAGTCGCTCAAAAGCATCTTCTCGATGCTACAGCTGCTGTTGAGCTACAAGGCTCTCTAAAATAAAAATTAACAATTTTTTTATTTTAAAAGGTCAGGTCCCGCTGAGCTGCGTAGCGCTCTTTATTTCAAAAGCGACCTGGCCACAAACGATAATCCCAACGAAGTGGCTTATCGCGTGGAAATTGATCGCAGCCAAATAGTCTTAGAACCAAGGCCGTAGCCATGGAGTCAACATTGGGGGGGGGGGGAAATCTTTCAGGGGGTCTGGGGGTCCCTTCCCAGGAAAAAAAATGTCAATTTGAAAACGAATTTCCTGCCATTTCCTGCCTAAAATGTAAAACAAATCACTAACACATATGATGGACTTTTTATTTATTTTTTACAATAATGTCTAATAGTGTATTGTATTACATTGCTCTGTTTTTTTTTACCTTTTCTTGTTTCATTGTATGTAATACCAGCGATTAGAGCTTAATAAAGTACAACTATAACCACAATCATATAAACAGAAATCTATGTTATAGCAATATATTGGGAGGGGGGGCATTTTGAGAATATTTGAATATTGGGGGGGATGTGTGTCCCCCAATATTTATTATAAATACGGCCTTGCTTAGAATGCCTGATGATGATATTATCCCAAGCGCCTCTATTTAAGACCCAAAACACGAGGAGGAATTCTCCACAATTCTCCACAATTCTGGCTGGTGCCCGATGAGGCTTGCCTGTTGTAAATACGTCACGGTAGACGACTCGAATTGTAAATGATAAGGTGGGCTTAATCTCCAACACACAACCGGTGATCAACTGGTGTACGAATTGCCACGTTTTGTTGACGAGACTAAGCCTTCTCTAATTGGCCGTGTCGGGGGGTGGCGGGTTTCACGACACATTTATATTTTAGGCGATCATAGCGACAACCTCTATTAAAGCATACTTAAATTTCGATTTAAAGCTTTCGTGACTGCAGGGATTCATCTTCTTGATTCTTTCGGTAAAGTCACGTAGAAGGGAAGTAATACAATAATAAAAATAAAACATAATAAAATAATGCTCACGACGTTTCGGCCACAACGCAAGCAGCCGTCTTCAGGTGGAGAACAGGTCTGTCAAGAACCGAAACGTCGTGAGAATTATTTTATAATGTTTTATTTTTATTATTGTATTACTTCCCTTCTACGTGACTTTACCGAAAGAACCAAGAAGATAAAGCATACTTGTTAACCCACGCGGTTTACCCCGTATTCTTGTACAGGGAAATTGAGTTTTCAGGTCCATACGGAGTACAGCCGTTCCAATTCGGGCAGAACAATGTTTGTGTCTGTTTGAGTTTCTCCATTGTGATGGGATTTTGTAGGATGAACGTTGAGATTTATAAGGTCAAGGGGTAACCGAAAAGGTCTGAATTGGTCAGTAATAAGGTCGGCACTGATAAGGGGTTGACAGGTATGTAGTAGTGTATAGTGTAGAGTGTAGTGTGTAGTGTAGTGTATAGTGTAGTGTGTAGTGTAGTGTATAGTGTAGTGTAGTGTATAGTGTAGTGTATAGTGTAGTGTATAGTGTAGTGTATAGAATGAGCGTTGAGATTTATAAAGGCACCACGGGGTGACCGATAAAGTCTGAATTGGTCAGTAATAAGGTCGGCACTGATAAGGGGTTGACAGGTGTGTCATGAATATTGGCCGCGAAAGCCACACTACGACTACTACGTGTTAAACTGACTTGAACTTTTAGGTCGTTAACAACAGCAACCCACCCAGGCGCTGAATCTGTTCGATGATGTTCATGAAGAAGAAAACTATATTCGCCGCGCCTCCGATCGCGTTGAGAGCTGGGAGGAGTTGTTTTGCAAGTTGTAGAAAAAGTCTGGGTAACTGTTTCGGACAAATCCGAGGTTGTTTTTTTTTGGAGGGGATGGGGGGCAGAGGAGGAGATAAAAAAAAACTTCCTAACGTGGGAGGCGTGGGGGGGGGTCCAGATTATCAATAGGGCCCCCCCCCACATTCACACAATACCACATTCAATCTACTTCTTCTGCTAAACAACAACAAAATACAATTTATGTTGATGTCTCAAAGGGGGAGAGGGGGCGTTCACCCCTCCCCCTGCCCCCCCCCCTCTCCCAGATCTGCCACAGGCTGAGACCATCGGCCCCCTACACTTGAGACCCCCCTCAACCCACCCCGCAAGACCCCGGCAAGGCACGGAGGGGGTGGTGGAATGGGGGGTAGGTGGGGGGGAAACCCTCATCCAGCAGTGGATCGAGCAAAGACGGCTGCCTGCATACGCACGCGGATTCGTCGTATTCGCCGTCGTCTTGACCGGCTCACGGCGTCAAACCTTTTTTTTTTGCGAAGGTCAACCAGAAACCATCTCGGGTCAGGTCCCAGGGGCCACGTGACATCTTCCTCCCGACGCCGCGCGGTTGTTTCAAAGCGGGCGGCCTGGACATGCAAATTCCTCGGTGGATTTGAACTTCGCTCGGCCTGGCAAGGGTCTCCGTGGTTTTTTGAGTTTAAAAAAAAAATCCAGATCCGTACCGCAGAATCTACGGCAAATCCCCCCCCGCCCCACCGCGTGCCTCGCCGGGGTTGGCTGCGTTGCCAAAGAGAGGCCAGCGGTCGAACGTGTAGTAGAAATAAATAATGACAACACGTAACACAGCGGTCGGGAACCTATGGCTCGCGAGCCATATATGGCTCTTCCAGTGACGGCATATGGCTCCCAGACAATTTTGAGTTGAAAAAATAAAAAAAAATCAGTTTGGAACTGATTTTTAAATACTTGTGATATTGCTTAATAATACTGTGTCATTTTAAAGCAAACAGAAATTAGTTTTGAAGATAAAATTCACGGGTCACGCCTGCACGAAGCTCAACCTCACCACGTATGAACCAGACTACAAGGCCATCAGCAAAACCATGCAGCACCAGAAGTCGCATTAAAAGTAAGACATTTAATCTATTAAACGTTAAAAATACTATATGGCTCTCAATGAAATATATTTAGAAATATTTGGCTTTTATGGCTCTCCCAGTCAAAAAGGTTCCCGACCCCTGACGTAACACGCGTTCCGCCGTTCCAATGTTGCGCCTGTTCTGCGTTCTAACGGCGCGGCGCGTTCAGTGTTGTGCGAAAAGTATTCCCCGATGTAGGAAGCGCAGCATAACCAAACGCGTTTGAAGTGTAAACACGGCCACGCGTTAAGCAAGGGCTTATCTACCCCGCTGTGGAGAGGGCGACCACGAAGTAGCGTTGCATTGCGGGGGTCTCCCAGCGCATTTAGCTCCTTGCAATACGGGGAGAAAAAAAAAAAAATTTGAATCGGGAATATCAGTGGACGCTCGTAAACCCGAAAAAAAAATGATGACGAGAAGCGAGGGAACGTCCCAAGAACAAGACAACGGTCAACGCGCTGGCCAACGTGGCCAAACGCACGGCCAAAAACCCTCGAAGCGTGGGGAGGATGGATTGGCAGAGATGGCTTAAAAACTTTAAACTCCGAGTTTCATCATCAGCAGCAACAGCAGCAGCAGCTGGAGTTTTGCCGAAAATAATGAAAGAAAATAAATTCCACCCATTCCTAAAGCCACCAACGATGCAGGGTTTCCCACGTCACGTTGGTCATGGGAGTTTTGCAGACTACACATCGGCACGCTGGTTGGAAACAAATGTAAAAAATGTATATACCAACACATTTTTACGCAGTAACAGTGCCAGGAAAACCTGGCAAGGTCTTCACAAACAGGAAATCGACACTCGCTCACTCGCACCTTTCCCCACCGCATGAAACACGTGCCCGCTCGCTCACTCACTCACTCACTCCTACTCACACAACGCACTCACTCACTCCTACTCACACAACGCACTCACTCACTCACACACGCACTCACTCCTACTCACACACCGCACTCACTCACACAATGCACTCACACAACGCACTCACTCACTCCTCACTCACTCACACAATGCACTCAGTCACTCACACAACGCACTCACTCACTCCTCACTCACTCACACTCGCACAACGCACTCACTCACACCTCACTCACTCCTCACTCACTCACTCCCTCACACTCACACAACGCATTCACTCCTCACTCACACAACGCACTCATTCACTACTCACTCAATCACTCCTCACTCACTCCTACTCACACAACGCACTCACTCCTCACTCACTCACTCCTCACTCACTCACACTCACTCTTCACTCACTCCTCACTCACATAACGCACTGACACAAACACACACCAAGGCAAAGATTTACCGCCCAGATAGCCTTAGCACACTCTCGGGGCAAGTGCTGCTAGCGAGTAGCGCCTGTGAAGGCCGGCACGGCACACAAGCGCGTCGGTGACCAGCATCACGCCCGGCCGCCTTTGTCTCCCCTTAGTGCTTCATTTGAGGCTGAGTTGATCTAGGGGAGGCCCAGGACTGGTTCAGATAATCGTCTCTGGTGTTGGTGGCAGTGAGCGGGAATCAAACTCGGGTCCTGACACACACAGCTCGTGGAGTGAGTGAGTGTGTGGGAGTGAGTGTGTGGGAGTGTGTGAGTGAGTGAGTGGGAGTGTGTAGAGTGAGTGTGTGAGTGAATGTGTGAGTGAGTGTGTAGAGTGAGTGAGTGTGGGAGTGTGTGAGTGAGTGAGTGGGAGTGTGTAGAGTGAGTGTGTGAGTGAATGTGTGAGTGAGTGTGTAGAGTGAGTGAGTGTGGGAGTGTGTGAGTGAGTGGGAGTGTGTAGAGTGAGTGTGTGAGTGAGTGTGTGAGTGAGTGTGTGAGTGAGTGTGTAGAGTGAGTGAGTGTGTGAGTGAGTGTGTGGAAGTGTGTGTAGGAGTGTGTGTGTGAGTGTGTAGACTGTAGAGTGAGTGTGTAGAGTGAGTGTGTGGGAGTGTGTGTGGGGAGCGATAGTGTAGCGGTTAGCGCGCTGCGCTATGAACCCAGCGACCCCGGTTCGATTCCCGCTCACGGCCACCACCAATGACGATTATCTGAACCTGTCCCGGGTCTCCCCTAGGTCGACTCAGCCTCGAATGAGTACCTGGTGCGGTGTGTAGTAAACATCGCCACTAGGGAGACAAAGGCGGTCGGGCGTGGTGCTGGCCACCCACCCCCTCGTGTGCCGTGCTGGCCTTCATAGGTGCTCGCTAACAGCACTTGCCCCTACAGTCTGTTAAGGCTATACAGGGGATCTTTGTGTGAGTGTGTGTGTATCAGTCAGTGAGTGTGTGTGTGTGGGAGAGTGAGAGTGTGTATATTCTCTCCACTCCCCCCCCCCCCCCCCTGTTCTGCATGGCTTTCCTGCTGATCTCCTCCGCGTCTCTGCCATAGTTTAACAAACACACAAACAGAGAACAACAACAAAGAACAACAACAACAAAAAGAACCACGACTTAACCGGTGCCTGCCAAACATCCCCAATAACTCGCCGTTGTTAATTTTCGTTGTTATTTTAATTGCGCTGCAAATTTACTCAGCTGGGGTGGGTAGAGGAGGTGGGGGGGAAATCACGCAGCAGCAGCAACAACAACATCGCCCCCTGCCGTGACAACGTTGACAAAGACTCCGTGCGGAACACGAAGCGGAAAAATTCGACGAACTTCCCTGTTCCTACGTCGGAGACGCGTCCCGCGACCAGACGGGTTTGAGCTCAAGGGAGCGGGCAAAGCTCCAAACTCGAGTTGGTTTGTATAACCGCTGCGTTATGCAAGAGCGTTAAAGTTCCGTTGTCTGCAATGGGCCGCAAGTCATACTTGGGGGGGTGGGACACGGTGAACGATTTCCCCAGCTCGCCCGATGACGATGATGATGATTGATGATGGATTTCCGTGGCTGTAACCACCAGAAAAAAATCAACATCCGTAGCGAGTTGTTAAACGTTGTGTGGTGGAAAATAGCTAGACAGCTCAGTGGGGGAGGGGGTTAAAAAATTAACCCGTAAAAACAAAGTTTTTCACTATAAATTCTTTATATGCGTGGCGGCTAGAGTCCTCTCGTCCTCTGGCTTGAGATGGCTGCCACCTATGGGTCAGATGATTGCCTGCCACCATTAAGCAATTGGTAATTAAATATAATTTTAAAAAAATTCCTAAAAAGTGTAAAATTTTGGGGAAAAATTTTTCACGAAAATAAATTGTCACGCACAACGAGTCTGTGTGCAAAATGTCAGCTCGATTGGATCACTGGAAGTGGGTTAAAAAAACGACCGAAAGATTTGCACGGTCGTAAGCGTGCAAGCAAGCAAGCAAGTGAACTTAATATAAAGGATTTAAAAACGACCGAAAGATTTGCATGGTCGTAAGCCGGCAAGCAAGCAAGCAAGTGAACTTAATATAAAGGATTTAAAAATAAAAACTCGTCGTTTAGGCTAACTTGGCGTGCAGCTACGGCTAACGTCAGTGGCGGCTGACCTCTGATAGCAGTCCTGAGCACCTCTGGGCTCATTCGACTGCCCGGCGTGGTGAAGTATGGTCAAACCGATCTCCGCAGCAGCAGCAGCAGCACCGCCACACACACACACGTGCGTCTCCACTCACGCGGGCATCTTAACGCCTCTTATTGTATTACCAGAAAAGGTGAAAAAAATATTCTTCGTTTTTTTGCTTACTTTTATCCTGGCAAAAAGGGTCCCGAATCAGACCTATAAATGTATTGTTCTTCTTCTTGGTTCTTTCGGTAAAGTCACGTAGAAGGGAAATAATAAAAAAATACATAATCAAATAATTTCACGACGTTTCGGCCACAACGCAAGCAGCCGTCCTCAGGTGAAGAACAGGTCTGTCTGAAAGACACCTGAGGACGGCTGCTTGCGTTGTGGCCGAAACGTCGTGAGAATTCTTTTATAATGTTTTATTTTTATTATTTCATTATTTCCCTTCTACGTGACTTTACCGAAAGAACCAAGAAGATGAATCCCTGCAGTCACGAAAGCTTTAAATCGAGATTGTTGCTTTTTGCGAGTAACATCGGTCAAATCGAGATTAAAATTCAAATCGAGATGAAACATCGACCTGCCACCAGAGGGCACTGCAACTCCGCGTTCATCACAAACGCTGCTCCAGTGGCAGTGGTAGGCCTCGGCAAGGTAAGGTAAAAGTTAAAAGGTAAAAACAACGAGCCTACCTTTACCCTACCTTTTACCCTTACCCAATACAAATGACCCGATTACAGGATAATTACTGGGGTACTACTACACATGAACAAGGTTTATAACAGGTAAATGCTATAGGTAGAGCGCCTTATTCATACAGAATACTCTCGATGATTCCAATATTTACACGCTTGTTGTCGTTGTTGTCATTGTCGTCGTCGTTGTCATCGTTGTTGTATCCTAAATTTTAACCCACTTCCTAATGTAATATCGACTGCAAACTTGGTATACATACTGATGACAATACTCTATTCTATCATTAAAAATATATTTTTTTTTAAACATTTTTTTTTTATATGTTATGTTTCGGCTTGGTTCTAATTGTCGACGCTCAACTGACGTTGGCTGTGAATCACCACGGCCCCCTTACGCTGTGGCAAGCTTTGCGGCCACTTACTGGAGTCGTGGAATTCTGCCATTACTAGTACATTTTATAAAAGCGTGTTTTTTTTAAAAGCTGTTTTAAATATTACTTATGAAATGGAAGCCACGGACTGCGCCACGGAGCTTTTAGCGGTAAACAAGGCACCGTATTTACCGGGTAATTCTTCCGAGCTACCTTCACCCTACCCTTTACCTTACCCCTTGGCATGTCGACACCTTTACTCTTTTACCCGATAAAAAGGGTAAATTACCTTACATTGCCGAGGCCTAGGCAGTGGTACAACGGACTCCCAACGCAGAAACCTTCCTGGGTTCGACCTCTACGCAGAAGCGACCCATCCCAAATCGCCACCTCGCGCGCACAACGCAACAGGGGGCTGCAGCAGGTGCGAATGGCGACCGACGACGCACGATCGCAACGCAAGCAACGCTCTCGAGTTACGGGGCCGTCCATAAATGACGTCACGCGATTTTGGACGATTTTTGACCCCCCCCCCCCCCTCTCGTCACACGGCGTCACAAAAAGTCAGACCCCCCCCCCCTCTCAAATATGACGTCACAAAGCTCTGCCCCCCCCCCCCCCCAAATAAAATATAAAACGTGCTTCAAATCGCTTTAAACTATTGTCATTGTAGTGCGTATTTAATGTGGCGCTGCACTCTGATGTTGTAGGAGAAAACATTTATAAAAAAAAGTCTATTTCATTAAGTAGAACGTGTTGTCTATATTTATTTAAAGTTGTGCATTTTGATGTGACGTCACATTTCTCAACCCCCCCGCCCTCGTCACACATCGTCACAAATGTCTGACCCCCCCCCCTTCCCCCTAGGTGCGTGACGTCATTTATGGACGGCCCCTTAACGTTAATACCGAACGTCGTTTTCGAATAGCCACGGTGGACTCTGTGTGAGTCTATGGGTCTCTATGTGAGTCTATGGGTCTCTGTGTGAGTCTATGGGTCTCTGTGCGAGTCTATGGGTCTCTGTGTGAGTCTGTGGGTCTCTGTGTGAGTATGTGGCTCTCTGTGAGTCTATGTCTCTCTGTGTGAGTCTATGGGTCTCTGTGCGAGTCTATGGGTCTCTGTGTGAGTCTATGGGTCTCTGTGTGAGTCTATGGGTCTCTGTGTGAGTATATGGGTCTCTGTGTGAGTCTGTGTGGGTCTCTGTGTGAGTCTATGGGTCTCTGTGTGAGTCTATGGGTCTCTGTGTGAGTCTATGGCTCTCTGTGTGAGTCTGTGGGTCTCTGTGTAAGTATGTGGCTCTCTGTGAGTCTACGTCTCTCTGTGTGAGTCTATGGGTCTCTGTGCGAGTCTATGGGTCTCTGTGTGAGTCTATGGGTCTGTGTGAGTCTATGGGTCTCTGTGTGAGTCTGTGGCTCTCTGTGAGTCTATGGGTCTCTGTGTGAGTCTAAGGGTCTCTGTGTGAGTCTATGGGTCTCTGTGTGAGTCTAAGGGTCTCTGTGTGAGTCTATGGGTCTTTGTGTGAGTCTATGGGTCTCTGTGTGAGTCTGTGGGTCTCTGTGTGAGTCTGTGGGTCTCTGTGTGAGTCTATGGGTCTCTGTGTGAGTCTATGGGTGTCTGTGTGAGTCTACGGGTCTCTGTGTGAGTCTATGGGTCTCTGTGTGAGTCTATGGGTCTCTGTGTGAGTCTATGGGTCTCTGTGTGAGTCTATGGGTCTCTGTGTGAGTCGATGGGTCTCTGTGTGAGTCTATGGGTCTCTGTGTGAGTCTGTGTGTCTGTGTAAATCTATGGGTCTGTGTGCGAGTCTATGTCTCTCTGTGTGAGTCTACACTACTGACGATGTGCTCCCCAAATTTCACCAGGCTCACTGTTCATGAACTCTTGGAAGTGCTTGCACAAAGGATAGTAACATCTCATCCTGTGTTCTTGGAATCTATGTGAGTCTATGGGTCTCTGTGCGAGTCTGTGGGTCTCTCTGTGAGTCTACGTCTCTCTGTGTAAGTCTATGGGTCTGTGTGTGAATATATCAACCATCGAACAAAAACGATCACCGCATCGCGCGGCGCTTTCAAAAGCGCTTCTGCGGCCGTCTGGAACGCTCTTTCCTTCCCGATATTCGGAAGCCCACTGGAGCTGCGCACTTGTCAAATCGTGCGGATCGAACACGCGTTTGTCCTCCTTCCCTCTCACCTACGATAAGTGCGGTCGGCTTTCGTACGGTGCGAAAGAAGTTCACATACCTACGTTCCGTCTGTATGGGATAGCGTGTCGCCCCCTCGCATGGGTGCTCCGGTAACTTCCCCGCATGCAAACAAACGCTCGTCATTAACTGGCAGGCAAAAACACCTTCAGCAATAATACTACTACTACTACATCTTCAGCAATAATACTACTACTACTACATCGATGAGGATCGCAGAGCTCGGGCAATTGTTTTGTGAATTCGCAGCTCAGCGCGTGGCAGCTGCTGGCGCTCACTTACCGCTCGTCCGTGGTGGTTCCTCTCCCATCGCTCTTTCTCTCTCTCTCTCCCTTTCTTTGTGTAACGATCAGAGGAAACAAGAAGATGCTCGGTGTAGTCGGCACTTTGCTTCGTTCATCATTTCGTTTTTTTTGTTTATTTTTTCAATGCTTTGCTTTATGTGCCCCCCCCCCCCCCTTTTTATAAATGAAAGATTTCACAAAAGATGTCACGCTCTGCTCTACTCCTTCTTACCTCTTCCCTCTCTCTCTACCCCCCCCCCCCCTCTCTACCCCCCCTCTACCCCTCTACCCCCCCTCTCTCTACCCCCCCTCTCTCTACCCCCCCCTCTCTACCCCCCCTCTCTACCCCCCCCCTCTCTCTACCCCCCTCTCTACCCCCCCCTCTCTCTACCCCCCCCCTCTCTACCCCCCTCTACTACCCCACCCCCACCCCCCTCTCTCTACCCACCCCCTCTCTAACCCCCCCCCTCTCTACCCCCCCCCTCTCTCTAACCCCCCTCTCTCTACCCCCCCTCTCCTCTACCCCCCCCCTCTCTACCCCCACTCTCTACCCCCCTCGCTCTCTACCCCCCCCTCTACCCCCCCTCTCTCTACCCCCCCTCTCTCTACCCCCCCTCTCTCTACCCCCCCCCTCTCTACCCCCCCTCTCTCTACCCCCCCTCTCTCTACCCACCCTCTCTACCCCCCCTCTCTCTACCCCCCCCTCTCTACCCCCCCCCTCTCTCTACCCCCCCTCTCTCTCCCCCCCCTCTCTCTACCCCCCCCTCTCTATCCCCCCCCTCTCTCTACCCCCCCTCTCTCTACCCCCCCCTCTCTCTACCCCCCTTCTCTACCCCCCCTCTCTCTACCCCCCCCTCTCTCTACCCCCCTCTCTCTAACCACCCCCCCTCTCTACCCCCCTCTCTACCCCCCTCTCTCTACCCCCCCGCTCTAACCCCCCTCTCTCTACCCCCTTCTCTCTACCTCCCTCTCTCTACCCCCCCCTTTCCTCTACCCCCCCTCTCTACCCCCCCTCTCTACCCCCCCCCCTCTAACTCCCCCCCTCTCTCTACCCCCCTCTCTCTACTCCTCTTCTACCTCCCTCTCTACCCCCCCTTCTCTCCCCCCCCCTCTCTACCCCCCCCTCTCTCTACCCCCCCTCTACCCCCCCTCTCTCTACCCCCCTCTCTACCCCTCTCTCCCCCCTCTCTCTCTACCCCCCCCTCTCTACCCCCTCTCTCTACCCCCCCCCTCTCTACCCCCCCTCTCTACCCCCTCCTCTCCTCCCCCTCTCTCCCCCTCTCTCCCCCCCTCTCTACCCCCCCTCTCTACCCCCTCTCTCTACCCCCCCCTCTCTACCTCTCCCCCCCCCCCTCTCTACCCCCCTCTACCCCTCTCTCTCCCCCCTCTCTCTACCCCCCCTCTCTACCCCCTCTCTACCCCCCCTCTCTACCCCCCCTCTCTCTCCCCCTCTCTCTCCCCCTCCTCTCCCCCTCTTCCCCCCCCTCTCTCCCCCCCCTCTCTCTACCCCTCTCCCCCCCCTCTCTCCCCCCCTCTCTCACCCCCCCCTCTCTCCCCCCTACCCCCCCTCTCTACCCCCCCTCTCTCCCCCCCCCCCCTCTCTACCCCCCCTCTCTACCCCCCCCCTCTCTCTACCCCCCTCTCTCTACCCCCCTCTCTCTACCCCCTCTCTCTACCCCCCCCCCCTTCTCTACCCCCCCCCTCTACTCCCCCTCTCTCTACCCCCCCCCCTCTCTACCCCCCCTCTTACCCCCCTCTCTCTACCCCCCTCTCTCCCCCTCTCTCTCCCCCCCTCTCTCCCCCCCCCCTCTCTCTACCCCCCCCCCTCTCTACCCCCCCTCTCTCAACCCCCCCCTCTCTCTACCCCCCTCTCTACTCCCCTCTCTCTACCCCCTCCTCTCTACCCCCCCCTCTCCCCCCTCTCTCTACCCCCCCCCCTCTACCCCCCCCTCTCTACCCCCCTCTCTCTACCCCCCTCTCTACCCCCCCTCTCTCTACCCCCCTCTCCCTACCCCCCCTCTCTCTACCCCCCCCCTCTCTACCCCCCTCTCTCTACCCCCTCTCTACCCTCTCTCTACCCCTCTCTCCCTACTCCATGTCTATGTTCCCCCTGTTTTCTATGTAATATTTAGATTATTTTTTTACTACGACAAGTGCTGCATCTGCATCTGCACCCAGCCCGTCTCGCCCTTCTCGCCCTCCCTCTTCTCCCTCTGCAGGAGCGAGCGAAGAGCGACACCCCCGTAAGGCGAGCGGGTTGGTGAAGCTGTTGTTATGCATTTTATTTACAAAAAAAAGATTAAAAAAACATTAATTACTCTTTATTATGAAGCCTGCGACGACGTATCCATCCGCACGCCCCCACCGTCAAAGCATTTCGCAACGCTCCATCATCTGGCACGCGCGACGATGTCGCTGCTGCTGATGATGCTGCTGCTGATGATGCTGCTGCTGCTGATGATGCTGCTGCTGCTGCTGCTGATGATGCTGCTGCTGCTGATGATGCTGCTGCTGATGATGCTGCTGATGATGATGCTGCTGCTGCTGATGATGATGCTGCTGCTGCTGCTGATGATGCTGCTGCTGCTGCTGATGATGCTGCTGCTGCTGATGATGCTGCTGCTGATGATGATGCTGCTGATGATGATTACGATGGGGGGTAGGGGGAGGGGGCTTCGCCACCTTACCCGCACGCAGACTCGAGGGCTCGTTGACCACGTGTCTGCCCGATTAATTAGCAGCATCGCCCCTAATTGCAGGTGAAGTGCCCATAATCGCCGCGATTTAACACATTAATTGGCGTTAATTGCTCATGAAAGGGGAGGGAGGGAGGGGGCAAAGAGCCGATGGGAGTGTGGGCCACGTGACTTGAGATCGTGGCATCGTTTGAATGAAGATCTTTGGTCGTATCGGGTACCGAATATTTTGTTTTAGGGGCCGATCATAAATTACGTCACGCACCTAGGGGGGGGGGGGGTCAGACATTTGTGACGATGTGTGACGAGGGGGGGGGGTTGAGAAATGTGACGTAGCCGTAGGTCCGTAGCGAAGGCCACAGAGGGCGTTAAAGGGCACCACGGTGGCTCGGAGATGTTGACTCCCTCGCCTGGTATGCAGGAGGTCGTGGGTTCCGTTCCGACCCTGACGCCTGCTGTATATTTGGATTTTGCGTGTCTCTCTCTCTCTCTCTCATCATCACCACGGTGGCTAGGAGATGTTAACTACCTCGCCCGGTATACAGGAGGTCGTGGGTTCGACCCCAACCCTGACGCCTGCTGCTGGTTATTTGGAGTTTGCGTGTCTCTCTCTCTCATCATCATCACGGTGGCTCGGAGATGTTAGCTACCTCGCCTGGTATACAGGAGGTCGTGTGTTCGATCCCGATCCCGACCCTGACGCCTGCTGCTGTATATTTGGAGTTTGCGTGTCTCTCTCATCATCCTCACGGTGGCTAGGAGATGTTGACTACCTCGCCTGGTATGCAGGAGGTCGTGGGTTCGATCCTGACCCTGACACCTGCTTTATATTTGCAGTTTGCGTGTCTCTCCCTGTGGTGGCGTGGACTTTTTTTAGAGTCCTCCGGATTTTCCCTTCACATTTTTGAATCAACATCACGCGTTTTGAGTATTTGGCTGTTCTAAATTACCACGTGATGATAATTATGATGATGATACGTCACTTGATTTGGGGCCGAATGATGGCCAGGTCGCTTCTGAATAAGAGCTCCGTAGCTCAGCGAAGCCTCACCTGGTAAAATAAAATAATAATAGAAGTTATAAAATACGGCAGGCTCGCTTTTCCTCGAGGCGAAATAAACGGGGCGTTCAGAAGCGAGGGCCCCTAACGATGTCACAATAAAAATGTAATTGGTAGGTTAATAATAGCTTAATTAATTCTCATAATGACCCCTCCCCCCCCCCCTCAGGCTCCCAGTGGAGCTGAACACCAATTATCGCCTCGCGTTAATTACACCGTGGGACCACTCACAGCCGTTAATTACACAGAGAGAGAGAGAGAAAGCACCACCACCACCACCACGCAGCCTCCATCATCCATGCCTGCCACGTGGGTAGCGCCAGGCAGAGCACGATGACTTATTCTAACTCAAGCCACTTACAAAGTGCACGGAAATAAATTCGTGCTACGTGACATTTTTTTCAACTCTTTTTTTTTGGGGGGGGTGAGGGGGGGTGCAGTTTTACGAAACAATTACGATAGGTTAGGTTGTGTACGTACGTTGAAACTTTTTTCGCGCCGTACGTCGAAGGCCGCGCTCGTGGGAGGTGCGGGGGGGGGTAGGGCATGAAGGAAATAAGTTTGAAGGAAATGGCGATGTTGATGGGAGTTGCGTTCAGATGTTCAAACAGCTGAATGGACGTCACGTTTTTTGCAAGGCATCAAGACCGCATTAATCCACGCGTCACTCGTGACGTCACCACGCGTCACTCGTGACGTCACCACGCGTCACTTGTGACGTCACCACGCGTCACTTGTGGCTTCAACCACGTGTCACTTGTGACGTCACCACGCTTCACTTGTGACGTCAGCCACGCGTCACTTGTGACATCAACTACTTGTGGCAAAATACGTTTGCACATCGTTGTGCTGTACTCGTAACGAATTGGCAAGTTCTGTTAACGTGACAAACCCTACTAATTGGCTGTGGCGGGTGGTGGCGGGTTTAGCGACACATATTTACGCGATCTAACCCCCCCCCCCCCCCATAAAAAAAATCTGTATTATGGATGATACTGGTCGCGAAATCCTACATGTTAAACTGTATATTTGGATCTTGATTTGAAGCTTTCGTGACTGCAGGAATCCATACTCTTTGGTTCTTTCGGTAAAGTCACGTAGGTATAAAATAAAATAAACCACGACGTTTCGGGCGCAACACAAGCGTCCGTCATCAGGTGGGAAAGCATGGTCTGCTGCTGAGGCAGACTTTTAAAAGGTTTGAAATGGGTGTAGCCCAAGGGTCATCAAGAAGTGGGCGGGGATAGTGATGTTAATGTGAGAAATTAGCATGTAAATGTAAGAACGGAGAGTGGCCTCCACAAGGCAAGAGCGTCAATGCAAGAGAACCACCGCAAGAGTGTGTCCATGCCAGTGAGACACACAGCCCATAAAACAGTAAGAACCAACGATACATCGAGGCTAAGGGAGCAGACGTGGCCATGTTCGTGAGACCCCAGCCCATTCATGTGTAATGTGAGGGTACACCTGGGTAATTAAGTGGTCACACCTCATTGATAATGATTGACTCTACCAATGGGGAGAGGAGTAGGGGCGTGGCCCTGACGTAATGCGAAGGCGACACCTGGAAGGAGATGATTGGCCCTGCTGGCTTCAGCCACAGCCAATGGGGGGACGAGTTAGGGGTGTGGTCCTGGGACCGTAGGATGGGATCTGGAAGATTCCAGGGAGGTTACCCAGGACTGGCTGAGAGGCACCACGTGACCCAGGGATTAATAGGGGTGGAGACGGGCAACACGTGGTCAGAGCTGGAACGAAGGGGGAAGCCACGCGGGAGCGCGGGGTCCAGAGCTTGCCACGTGGCCGCAACAGTCATCTCTCTCACTCTCTATCCCTCCCTCTCACGCTGTCTGCCAACAGCGTGAAGGAGTCAGATGGCAGAGGAACCTGTACGATGAGAGCTGTGGAAGAAAGCTAATAAACAACACTGATTCCAGAAGTTGCCTCCGCGACCTTTATTACAAATGCAAAGACATATCACACAGGGCAATGCAACTCAGAGAGTCGGAGATAACAGCCAAACGGCAGGAAGGATGGAAGCATCACAGCGAGTTATGACTTTACCTGGTTAATAACATCCTGCGATTGTGAGAGATGGACTGTCGGGCATGTGAGCATGAGAGTGTAATCCAAATCTAAGAGAGAGGCATAGAGAGAGACACCCCCTACCCCCTCCCTTTGATGTTGCTAATCCTGCATTATGCATGGGCATAATATGACTTTGAAACCCCCCCCCCGCCCACCTCCTACGCATTTCCCATGAATATGCTAAATTCCTCTTGATATGCACATTCTTTTGTTAAGTGCTCTTCTTCCACCTCCAACCCAGCTTATATATAAGCTCCAAGCTTGGCAGTGTCTCATTCTTCACCTGAAGACGGCTGCTTGCGTTGTAGCCGAAACGTCGTGAGACTTATTTTATTTTTATTATTTTATTACTTCCCTTCTACGTGACTTTACCGAAAGAACCAAGAAGACGAATCTCTGCAGTCACGAAAGCTTTAAATCGAAACACACAGAGAGTCGGAAATAACAGCTGACATAGGCAGGTAGGATGGAAACATCTCAGTCAGTTAATACTTTACCTTTTTAATAACGTCCTTCCAATGATTGCTCAGTTTGTACCCATCCTATCGGTTGAAGTTGTGTCCGTGTTTATATATCTGGATGGCTTCATTAACAAATCTCTGAAGGTAGCCGGTAGGTTTGCAGAGTACCTCCGTCTTGGAAAAATCGATTTCGTGAGCCCACAGCGTTAAAACAATGATCGGCAACGGCAGAGGTATTGGTCCTACCGTGTTTCAGATCTGCCTTGTGTTCACAAACACGGTCCGAGACATGTCTTTTCATTTCCCCAATGCAACTGCTGCCGCCACCACAACTCAGTTTGTAGACACCAGGGTATTGGATGTCAGGAATCACATCCTTTACAGATGAGATTAAATCACGGATTTTGTGTACTGTGTTGAAACGAACCTGGATCTTGTGTTTGTTTAAGATTTTGGAAATATTTTTGGTAACCCCTGCTATGTACGGTAAAGTGATGGTATTGGTTGGATCCTCAGAAGGTTGTCTCCCCATGGCTGGGGAGGCAGCTTTGCGGATTGTACGGTCCGAGTATCCGTTAATCCTGAGGGCTTGGTGTACATACTCCAACTCCCTGGCTAGGTGGTGCTGGTCGGAGATGCAACGGGCCCTATGGTGTAGTGTTTTGATGAAGGAATTCTTCTGGGCTGGATGGTGGTGGGAGTCAGACTTTAGATAGGCATGCGTGTGGGTGGCTTTCCTGTAGACCGAATGTCCCAACGAGCCATCAGGTCTCTTCTCGATCAAAACATCCAGGAATGGTAGCTTGCCATCCTTTTCCACTTCCATGGTGAATTTGATAAGACGGGTGTATGAAATTGATGTGGTTGAGAAATTGGTTCAGTGCTGCCAGGCCATGTGGCCAGATGACGAACGTGTCATCTACGTATCTCCTCCACAAGGAAGGACGTAGGGTGGATGTCTGGATGGCATGTCTCAAATTTTTTCATGAAGATATTCGCTACCACTGGCGATAAGGGAGAACCCATTGGGGTACCCTCATTTTGATAATTGTTTATTTACCCTTTTATCTGGCAACAAAACTGACATCTTGTTTTACAAGGAGTCATGTTTGCATTGACAATACCTGTGGTCGGAATGCAAACAAAAAAACACAATTCTGATAATGTATGTACTGTCCTTGAAATTAATTAGTCCACACCCAAGACAGCTTTTCTTAGAGCCTAGTCTCACATGGTGTTGGACCAGAAGACGCCAAAAGGCGCACAACTCAAAGACAATGCACCCTCAGAGTACGAGAGCTCTGGGTAAGCAATTGCACCATTGAAACCTCCTTTGCTTCGTACACTCCAGAGTAACGGATGGACTACAGCCAAAACGGCAAAACTTTCTAGACGCATATTTCCATCATCAACCTGGCAAGCAACACCATCACCACCACACAAGGTCGCCACACGGCAGGTCTCCTTGGTTAATGTTTTAATTTTTTTTTATTATTTCATATCGTCAGTACGTGTACAAAACCCCGTTTAGCGGCTCCGCGCTCTGTACAGCGTTAAATGTCTCCAGCGGCGCCCGAATTGGCCAAGAGGTGCCCCCCACCCCCTTTCCCTTTCTCACCCCCATCAATAAACACGCAGCGCCAAGATTTACCACCACAATTCTCCGGATTGGAAGACAGCACCCCCATACCCTTCCCAGCTCTACCCCCCAGCAACCACCCCCCCCCCACCACCACACTCCCTCACCACGCATTTTAAAGCAACAGTTCCGACTGCGTCTCATAATCCCGATGCGGTGTGGCCGGGCTTTGTACAAGTTTATCGTGATGCATTGGGTGCGCATCTTTGCAATTCCGAGGAATACGGTTAACGAGAACAGCCGAGTAAACATTCAACGTCGGGCCCAACGTTGCACGATTTTCTTTTTTTCTGGGAAGGAGGCGGCGGTCGGCGGGAGGACATTTGCAACACCACTTAATTGGTTTCACACGTAGGCTTTCGCGACCGATCTTATCGAGGTTTCGTTTGGGGTTAGATCGGGCGGTGGCGACGGGTTTAACGACACATTTATATTGACGCGATCTAACCCCCACCCCCACCCCCCCACAAAAAACTCGATTATGGACCATTTAATTGACTTTGGTGAAGGCATGACCCCAACATCCGTGGCGCAAATAATAACAGTGGCCTCATTCCCATTGTTAGGAGAGCTCACGCAGCCTTCTTCCAGGCATCACCACTTAGCAGAGGAACCTGTTTTTGTTTACACCCATTTCACCAATCGGGAAGAGGCGGCGGCGATTGAACCCCCAGGGGGGGGGGGGGGCGGAATGCCAACAGCAACGTGGCCCATCGATTCACGCGCGTTTTCTAGGATTGGATTTGTACATTTGGCACGCGAGTTAATGACGGTGTAAAATCGTGCCTTCCGCTCGAAGCCCTGTAACTGCACCGGTCGGGGCAAAACTACACGTGGCATGTGTTTGGCGAACAGTCGGAACGATTAATTAAATGATTAATTAAACGATTATTTAAAGATGAATTAAAGGGCCGAGGCCTTGCAAATTCTTACACGCCTCGATCGACCAAGTTGCGCTCGCTTCCGCAGACGTTATATTTGTTACACCCAAGTGGTGTTCGTTCGCATTCATAGAGTCTATAAACGCCCGTGACCACCAGAGGCAGGGGGTTGGAAATTCCACATTCCTATGACGGGGGGGGGGGGGGGGGGTAAGACGTTCAATTTCAGAGAACCGTCCATTGGCAACCGCTCTTACCGATTCAAGAAAGAGCAATTTCCCAAGATTCGTAACAGCGTGAGCTCCGTATACTTCAAAGTCATTGTTTTACAATGACCACCAGCTTAGGGTTAAGGTTAAAAACGCGCTATTGCCGTGCGTGTGCGTCACTTGACTGCAACGTAATGCCAAAGATGTTCCTGTCACGGATTGCCCGCATGAACCACGACGCCACCAATGAGCTCCCCCACACACGTGGGTGGCAATCGCCCTGTACACCCAGCTGATTCAAAGGGTTTTTGCCCAAAAAAATGTTCCCATCCTAACGGCGACATCCCGTTCGCTACCGCGGTCCTGTTGTCAATGCGTGCCTCGTGAACATGCACTGACTCATTTTGGCAATACACTGCTGGGATGAGGGGCCTACGACCCACACCGAAGTTGCGTCACCATACTTCACCACGGCTCGTCCGTGCGGGTGGACATTGGTGGCGGGCGGGGAAGGGGGTTGTGGGAGCGAGTAGGACGTTACGTTATTGTACTGTGCTGCCCTCCCTCCCTGCTGCCCATCACCACGTAGCCCCACAGCCTATAACACCTGTTACACATAGTGGGTCCCCCAACCACCCCCCACCTCCAATTCGTAGCACCATCCAGGCTGAACCCTGCTTAGCACACACCCCGAAATCTGACGAGATCGGAGTTCACTCCAGGTGATTTTGGTCACGTGATGCATTACACAAAGCTACACAAATTCAATGCCCGTCGATACTGTTCAGTCTGTAGCCCACCGAGTCGTCGTAAGAGTTCGCGAAGAAAAATCGCGGATCAAGGACGTTGACTTTGTTTGTTAATTCAAAGACGTTGACTTTGTTTGTTAATTCAGAAGCAGGGGAGTGATTCAGATCATAACACTGGATGCAACCGGCCCTTTAAAGTCCACGCGACAGTAGACTGAGCCACGCATTAATGTTTTTGGGCAGTTACGTGGGCCATGAAACCGTCGCCACTTCCACGCCAACGCGCAATGAGAATGCAGCTTGGGGCCTAGGGGAGGCCACAGTGGTGGCGAGATGTTAATTTCCTCGCCTGGTGTACAGGAGGTCGTGGGTTAGATCCCAACGGTGGCGCCTGCTGTATATTTGGAGTTTGCGTCTCTCGCTCTAATCATCATCACGGTGGCTAGGAGATGTTAACTACCTCGCCTGGTATACAGGAGATTGTGGGTTAGATCCCAACGGTGGTGCTTGCTGCTGCATATTTGGAGTTTGCGCCTCTCTCTCGTGGTGGTGATCACGTGGATTGTTCTCTGGGTCCTCCGGTTTTTCCCTCCACATTTAGAATCAACGTCACTCGTTTTGAGTAATTGAGCTGCTCTAAATGCCCACGTGATGATGATAAGAGCGATCATTTGCGCTAGCCAAGCTCGCTTCTGAAAAAGAGCTACATGGCTCAGTGGTAAAATAGTTTAGTGTTGTAGTTAGGATCGGAGCTAACCTCTCCGTCTCAACAATAAGAAGCCAAATCCTCCAATGGCATGGACGTGCGTCCAAATCTGAGAACCTGTTGGCAAACCGGCACACGCTCTCTCCCCGGTCGTAATTTGTCGCAGCGTGTTCGACACTAGATATACCGTCTATTTGTACTATATACACGCGCTCGCGCGCACGGCGGAGCAGTGGTGGTAGTAGCTTGTCGGGCGGGGCACAACGTGGGGACACCGCGCACAGCCCTCCTTGCTCACGAGCCGACACAACAAACAAACAAAAACCCCTCTGGCCAACCTGGAGGCACGCTGAAGCGAAACATGATATAATCATACAACAGTGAGCTAGTGTTAAAACGAGCGTTAATATAAGTAACTTTTTTTTTTAGTTTCATCTAGGGTTTTTTTTTTGGTATTGCAATGACAACTTCTGACGACCTTATAACAATATAAAATAGGTACATGTATTACAATCCACCAAGCTATGGTTAGGAGCCAGTGGCCCTGCTGGTGACGGTGGCTTTGGGGCAGCCACCGCCACCAACAACGTCGCGGTTCGGTTTTGTTTTTCGAGCTGAGAGGGGGGGGGCTGAGGAGGGGGGGGGGGGGCTCTTGCTTGGCCACAGAGTCTGTGGTGGGCGGGCGGAGGAGGAAGGGGGGGCCCGGTACAGAGACACTAAACCGGTGAGAATCGCGCGCTGGGAACGATCGTCGACACGCCGAGGTTGGCGAGGCCCCGCGCCGGTGTGGAACTGCCATCGATCGAGGCGCCGTTACCGACGCTCGCCACGATTACCGGTGACCGGACGGAAACGCAGGAGAGGCGGGGAGGGGGGGGGCACATCAAACCGATGGCGTCGTGGACAGAACATTATTTTGTTTTGTAAGAGAGCCCGGTGGAGGGGGGGAGGGGGGGCCCTGCCGCAACCTTGTTCCCAGCGCTGCCGGCTCCGCTGAGATTGAACCGTCGTTCCGTCGTCGGAAATTTTCAAGACGGACGTCGCAAGTGCCTCGCCGTCACCCCACCGCCCCCCCCCCCCACCTCCTCGGCAAAGCAACTCCGAGTGGTTGCTTTGAGCAGGAAATGCAGCACTTTGTTTTCTTGTATGGGGGAGAGGTCAAACGGGTTTTTGGTCACGGGATACTCAATTTGAGATTTCCCCCCCCCAAAAACGGACGCAGATGCCACCGCTTTAGATCGAGATGGAGAGAACGCCGACCGGTGGGCTGGCCGGCGAGGGGGAGGGGTGGCCGCTCAAGCCCGCCTCGGCGCCGTCGTGATGGGTTTGACCCGCTCCCGTACCGCTTGCTGCCAAACCCAGACAGCATCGACACAACCGCGGGTGCCGACACGGGGGACAGGCGACGTAACAGACTAAAAAAAGGTGGACACAACTCGCTACACGTGTTAGAACATAAACATGACGGGGGGGGGGGGGGGAGGAGAACAAAACCAAAATAACAACGCACGCTAAAGGTAACCCCCCGCCCCCACTCGCCCCCCACCGCCCCCCTTAGTTTAACATCGGCAGAAATTATAAACACATCGAGGAAGAGCGCAACGTGGCCCAAACGCTCCCGGAGCGGATCCGGCGTTGTGCGAGCATCTCACGGCGGTGCGAGCACGACGGTGGCAAGGGGACACCCCCCCACCCCCACCATGCCACGCGTTCTTCGCTCCGGCGATGAAATCGTTGGAGGGTTCACAAGCGAGCGACAGAGCCCCGGCGGCTCCCACCCCCCGCCCGCCGCCATCAATCACGGACTAAACTTGGTGGATGCCGCCACCCATACGACAACGACACAAACTCGTCTACGATCCCGAACGAGCGTACGGTTTTCAACTCAACGCAAAAAAACGAAGAACGAAAATGAACGTTTAAGTTTGACTTTACAGGCAGAAATGTGAAGCATTGTTGCTGTGTTTTTTAGGTTTTTTTTCTGTTTCTCAACAAGTCATCCGCCAATGATGACATTTCGTTTTTTACCGGCGAGCGCCGACCACCCTTCCCCCCCCCCCCCCCAAGCATGTCCGGGACGACCTTGTCCAGAGCAGACCCGTGGACTCGGTTTAAAAGAAACAAAAAAAATATAATAAAGGCGGCAAGGACAAAGCAGATTGGGGGGGGGGGGGGGGACCATAGTTTTTTTTTTAAAAGACAGCAACGTAAAAAAGAAGTTATTTTTCACAATCCCGGCCCGTCGCACTTCACTTGCGGATCCTCGCATTAAAAAGAAAACACGCGGTCCCGCGGTACGGTGAGCGACAAAAAAACCGGAGGGAGAAAAGATAAAGACTTAAAAAAGCACAGAACGCCAACTTCTACCGAGGGCCGCACGACTTTGTAGAACCGCTCGGGGTTGCCGCTTTTACTCGTGCCACCGAAACCCCCAAGATCACGGCACGGCGGAGGCGACGCAGCGCCAGAAAAACCGAAACGCGCGGCCGCGCGGTTTCCCCGCTGGACGGGATAGAGGGCCCCCACAGAGGGCCACGCAGAGGGCTACGCGACAGTAAGCCACACGGACGGGACACCTCTAGGCGACGCCATCTCCTCCGGATGTCAGGGATTCGCACCAGCTGCTTCTTCCGTGCACGGGCAGTTTTAAGACCTTGGTAGTGAGAGCAGAGACAGAAAGAGACAGCGAGCGAGAGAGAGACACGCGCTGGCAAGCGGCGAGGCGTGTGCGCGGAACGCGGGCGGGGTCCGTCCGAATCCGAGTCCGGCAAGAGCTACTGGACTGCCGTAAAGCGCGAAGAACAGAAATAAAAAGGCGCGGTTTTAAGTTTTTCTTTTTCTCACCGAATTTTTTTTTTCTTTCTTTTTTTTTACTAAAGCGGAGTTGGGGGGGGGGCGCACCGAGTCGGCTGTCACAGCGGTCCAGCGTGATCTCGGGAGGTTCGCGCGAGGCTGTGTTACAGGAGGTAGTGTGTGTGCGACGCTTTTTTTTTGTCACCGTATGCACGCGAGCCCAAGACCTTCACACGCTCCGGGGGGGTCGGGGGTGGGGGGGGGGAAGGGGGGGTCGGGGGGAATGGGGGGGGGAGCCGTTTCCCCGACCGATCGTCATTTTCACAAGCGGGGACGACGTCAGCAGCCGCTGGGAAGGCCCAAACTTTAGCGGTCGCTAAGGTCAAGTTTATCTCCAGATTTTCCCGTCGTATTTTTTTTTCACTCCACACGCGCTCCCACCGCCCGCGTGCTCGCGACAATGACGGCTTGTAAACAAAACGGCCCCCCCGCCAGCCCCCCCGCGGTAAGTCACACACGAGTGCAAGACGCACACATAAGAGCCCGCGCACGTTTCTTTAAGAACTTTTGAAAACCAAAACACGCGGGCGCGTTATCCCGAGACTTATTAACGCCCACGACTAAGTGACAAGACGCACAGACATTGAGGGCAGCGTGCCATCGCAATAAAAGGTCCGCCCCCCCACGCCCCCCCCCGCCACCACACGGAGGACTTGCAGCACCGCCGGAGTGGCGGGGAGGAGGGAAGGGAGACTTTTATTGTGACGGGACTCCGCACGAATACAGCGGGCTCGTTAAAGAGGCATCGACAGTCATTCCTGTAACAAGAAAATAATGCATTTCGTCTAAATCCACTAAGAAAAGAAAAATATATATATAAGCATACAATGCCTAAATGTTTACGCCACACGCCGGCTGGCTAAACATGATCATTCCAACCCTCTCCTCCCCCCAAAAAAAGAAAAATAACGACGCCAAACAAGTTCAAACAATTAGCAAAAATGTAACAGTACGTCAAGGAAAAACCCCCTTAATTTCTCTTCTTTTTAAAATGCAAGTGTAACTGTTAAGTTCGTTTTCAACAGCTCTTGACGTGAGAACAATAAAAAAACGCTCTCCCTCTCTGCCCCCCCCCCCCCGCCCCACCGTGAGAAAACAAAAGGCTCCAGATGAAATAAACAACAACAAAAACCACCTCAAAACAATCCTGTCCCATGAAATGCTCAAAGTGGGGGGGGGGCGGCGAAGGGTGGTGGTGGGGGGTGGGGCGGTGTACGGGCAGCCGCGCTTTTATTTCGACAGCTTTTTTTGTCGCGCGTGTAGGGATCCGCTATGACGCACCCCCACCCCCCACCCCATGCTACACACGAATAGTCCGAGAGAAAGCGTCGGGAGTGGGGGGGGCGGCGACGCCAATGCCACCACTTCCCTCGTCCGTTCGTGCGTCGGTTTGGTTTGGTTAGTTTTGGTGGTTTTTGGTGAGCGAGCCCCTTTCCCTCGCTTGCGGAGGAGTTGAGCCGGTGTCCCGGTAGAGAGTCGGGGGAGGGTTGGGGCAGGGGGTTTGGGGGGGGCTTCGTGGGGTGGTGCGGTGGGAGGGAGCGGGAGGTGGCGGGGGGGGGGGACAGGCGGGTAAGGAGAGGCCCCTTGCCACTCATCGTCATCCTCTCGCGAGCCAGGGCACAGGACCTGCTGTCGTGGGTGGGGGGAGGGAGACGGAGGAAGAGTTGGGATGGGGGTGGACAGACAGAGGAATAGGTATGAGAAGCCAGGGCCGATGCATCTGAAGGCAAATCTGCATCGCGAAATCTGGTTCCAAAATTAAACTTCTTTTTAGTTTCGATTTAAAGCTTTCGTGACTGCCGGGATTCATCTTCTTGGTTCTTTCGGTAAAGTCACGTAGAAGGAAAATGATAAAAAAAATAAAAAAAATTCTCACGACGTTTCGGCCACAACGCAAGCAGCCGTCTGCCTTCTCGACAGACCTGTTCTCCACCTGAAGACGGCTGCTTGCGTTGTGGCCGAAACGTCGTGAGAATTTTTTTTTTTCCTTCTACGTGACTTTACCGAAAGAACCAAGAAGATTCGTTTTAGTTTACCAGGTAAGGCCACCTGAGCTGGCCACAAACGATAGCTCAACGAAGTAGGTCGACTCAGCCTCAAATGAGTACCTGGTGCAGTGTGTGTGTGTTAATATCAGTGTGTCATCATCGCCACGTGGTGCTGGCAACCCATTCTCTCATGCGCCGTACCGGCCTTCGTAGGTGCTCGCTAACAGCACTTGGCCAAACAGAATGTGTTAAGGCTCTGCGGGGGATCGTTGTAGTTGTATTTTATGACTATGCACGTACAAGCATGTGTGCCTGTATGTATGTGCGTTGCGTGTTGCGGGGGGGGGAATTCTAAGAGGTTACGCGGAGAGATACGTTGAACGCGCGTGAACTCCGTTTGCACGTGCCCTCAAGCAGAATACGACAGAATACAGAGGGGAATAAAATCGCAGCAATAGTTTTAAAAAATGTACCCGTAAAAACAAAGTTTTTCACTATAAATCCTTTATATGCGTGTTCAATGGGCCACAACCCAGCCCACATTGGTCTTTGAAACGGGTGGCTAGAGTCCTCTCGTCCTCTGGCTTGAGATGGCTGCCACCTATGGGTCAGATGATTGCCTGCCACCATTAAGCAATTGGTAATTAAATATAATTAATTATTTCCTAAAAAGTGCACGGTCGTAAGCGCGCAAGCAAGCAAGCAAGTGAACTTCATATAAAGGATTTAATTACACAAAAGGGGGAAGGATTAAACGACGCTCACAAATCCACAGACATCAATCAGCGGTGCGAGCCGCAGCTACGCCTACCTGGTACGTGGCAGCTTCTGCTCACGGGATCCTTCCCTCCGACTGGTAGCACGGAGACGGGAAACCATCTGGAAGAGTCACGTAAGTAAAACATCAAAATAAAAATAAAATCACGACGTTTCGGAGGCAACACAAGTCTCCGTCATCAGGTGGGACCGTCACAGCCGAATTAGCTGCATCAAGTGAAGCAATGATTCAAGATGTAATCCCTTATAAGCAAGTTGAAGGGAGGTGGAAAGTACTCAGTAAAAAAAAAAAACCTAAGAATATGAATCTTTGCAGTCACGAAAGCTTCAAATCTAGAATTAACATCTGGAAGAGTCGCACAAAAATGTTACGCCACCACTGCAAAAGGCAAAGATCCCCCCCCCGTATAGCCTGCAACAGGCTGTTGGGGCAAGTGCTGTTAGCAATTGCCTCTGAAGGCCGGCACAGCACACGAGGGGGTGGGTGGCCAGCACCAGTCTCACTAGTGACGATGTTTACACACCCAACCAGGTCCTCATTTGAGGCTGAGTCGACCTAGAGGAGGCCCAGGACCGGTTCAGATATTCATCACCGATATTGGCCGTGAGCGGGAATTGAACTCGGGTGACTGGGTTCGTAGTGCAGCGCGCTAACCGCTACACTACCACCGCACACGCACACACACACGACGGCAACCCAGCTTATGCCTTGTGTACATACCCACGTGCTGTGCGTGCGCACGTCCGTTATGACGACTTTGTACGAGCGGTGGCGCTACGAAGTCGGCGAACAGAGTTCGATTCCCGCTGGTTCTAGGTCTCTCCAAGGATGTCTCGGCCTTAAATGTGTACCCAAGTGCTGCAGTGTGTGTATAAACATCAGCACTGGGGAGACAAAGGCGGTCGTGCCCTGTCCTGGCCACACCACCTCCTCGTGTGCCGTGCCAGGCCTTCATCGCTGTTGTTCGCTAACGGCACTTGCCCGACAACCTGGTAAAGGCTATACAGGGGATCTTTATCTTTGTGTGCTCCCGCGTAGATGCTTGCATTTAGGCACTATTTTTATTATTATGTACCCAGGTTAAACTAACACCAACATATTTGTATCTTACCAGATAAGGCCCACAGTTATTTTTCAGAAGCGACCTGGCCACAAATGATAGCTCAATGGAGCGGCTCATCACGCGGATATAGCAGCCAAATACCCTAAAACACACACACGTGTTGATTCTAAATGTGGACGGGAAAACCACAGAACCCGGAGAGAGAGAGAGACACCGCAAACTCCAAATATACAGCAGGTGTCAAAGGTCGTGTTCGAACCCACGACCTCCCGCAAACCGGGCGAGGGAGTTACCATCTCCGAGCCACCGTGGCGCCCTAAAAATACAACCCGCACTGCCGAGTTTATTGCACTGTACTCCGCGCACGCCCCTGGCGTACCCGCCGAGTCGGGGGTCGGCGGGGAGCCCTCGGGGCTGTCGTAAGGGCCCCCAGGGCCCGTGGCCGACACGGCCGTCTTGGCCGCGTAAACGTTGGCCTCCTCCTGGAACTTGCCGATGTTTTTCTTGTAGCGGATGCGCTTGTTCCCAAACCAGTTGGATACCTGAACGGGGTGGGGGGTTGGGGGGCGGGAGGGGAGGGAATGGAATGCACGTCACGTGTGCGCGTTAGGTTGAGGCGTGAACGATGCTTTTTTTACCGATGCCCCGTTTTTAT
Source organism: Lethenteron reissneri (assembly GCF_015708825.2). Taxonomy (NCBI): domain Eukaryota; kingdom Metazoa; phylum Chordata; class Hyperoartia; order Petromyzontiformes; family Petromyzontidae; genus Lethenteron; species Lethenteron reissneri. The sequence goes on along the minus strand of NC_083826.1, from coordinate 5,435,260 downwards.
CTCAGATGCCAGCAGGTGCCTCACTCCACGACGAAGCCCATCGATGAGCTCGCTAAATGAAATCTCCTTTGCAGTTCGAAGCAAAATGAACTCTAATTCTAGATTTGAAGCTTTCGTGACTGCAAGGATTCATATTCCTAGGTTTTGTCGGTAAAGTCACGTAGGTAAAACATCAAAATTAATAAAAAATAAAATAAAACAAAAAATCACGACGTTTCGGAGGCAACACAAGTCTCCGTCATCAGGTGGGACCGTCACAGCCGGATTAGCTGCATCAAGTGAGGCAATGATTCAAGATGTAATCCCTTAAAAAGCAAGTTGAGGGGGAGGAGAGGGGGGGGGCTAATCAGAATGTGGTAGCCAATGAATGGAACGTATCGGGAGGGAGGGGGGGCTCAAAGACGGCACGGAGTGCCACGTACAACGCATCGGGAGGGGGAGGGGGGGGGCGGGGCCAAAAGAATGCACGACGGCTCTATCCGGCATATACGCAGGGTTATATTTGCTCAAGATTTGTAATCGTTCGATGGGAAAACGTACCTTCTGTACTCTTCACGCAGATCAATGGTGTGCAAGTACTCCTTGTAAATTGCAAACATCTTTTTGGTAGTTTGAATGTGAGGTTAGAAACACTTACGTCTGTGCTGCGCTCATGTTGACTGGGTGAAATGTGGCCAAAATTTTACCCAATCCTGGTCAGCTGGCTCAACAAATTTAACTAAACTAACACCGAGACTCAGAGATTCATAGAGACTCATAAAGACAAATAAAGACACAGAGGCTGGGTGGAAATGTGCGCTAAGTTGCGCCCCAATCCTGGCCGGCTGGCTCAACACACTTAACTAAACTAACATCGAGACTCATAGACACTCACATAGATACAGAGAGACTCATAGACACTCACCGAGACTCATGAAGATACACATAGAGATACAGAGAGAGACTCATAGACACTCACAGAGACTCATAAAGACACACATAGAGATACAGAGAAACTCATAGGAGACACATAAGAGACTGGGTGATAAGTTTTGCTCAATCATCTTCTTGGTTCTTTCGGTAAAGTCACGTAGAATGTTGCTCAATCCTTTTTCTAGCTGGCTGAAACACTTAATAAACAAACCCCACCCCCCGCGCCACCTCCGGCCACACCGTGCAGCCTCACCTGCGACATGGTGATGCCGCACTTCTTGGCGAGCTCCTCCTTGGCTTCCTCGCTGGGGTACGGGTTGCTGAGGTGTGAGTAGAAGTACTCGTTCAGCACCTCCGTCGCCTGCTTGCTGAAGTTCCGACGCTTCCTCCTGCGCGAAGAAACGGCGAGGAGATTCCCCTCCGTCACTTCGAGTCGTCCCGTTTAACTTTTTTTAAAAATCCTTTATATTAAGTTCCCTTGCTTGCTTGCTTGTGCGCTTACGACCGTGCAAATATTTCGGTCGTTTTTTAACCCACTTCCCGTGATCCAATCGAGCTGACATTTTGCACAGACTCGTTGTGCGTGACAATTTATTTTCGTGAAAAAAAAATTCCAAAATTTTCCACTTTTTAGGAAAAAAAAAAAATTCTTATTTAATTTAAAATACCAATGTGATAAAAATGAAACTCTTACTCAAGAAAAACAGAAATGAATAATAAAATAAAACCGATGCCACGCATATAAAGGATTTATAGTGAAAAACTTTGTTTTTACGGGTTAATTTTTTTACCTCCTCCACACGCTTTCACGCTTAAACTACAACTAAACTTTTTTTGATGTTTACCAGGTAAGGCGCCCCCCCGCCCCGCCCCCCCCCCCCCCCCCACTCTGAGCAACGTGGCTCTTCTTCAGAAGCGACCTGACCATCGCAAATGATGGCTCAACGGAGTGAGCTTATTACCGTCGCGTGTAAATTAATAGCAGCTCAAATACTCTAAAACGCGTGACGTCGATTCTAAACTCTGGAGGGAGAATCCAGAGGACCCTGAGAAAAATCCACCCGCCCCCCAACCCCCTACCCACCCCCACCAGCTACCCCCAAAATCCAGGGCAACCGTACAAATCGCTCACCGCGCGTCGAGGAATCGCGAGCGCAGGATCATGACGGCCTCGCACGTGCTCTGCTTGAGCTGCATCTGAATGGAGCTGAACTTGCGGTGGATGATGGACACCATGCGGTCCACCTCCTTGGGGGAGATGGGCCGCGTGCGGCTCTGCTCCCGCAGGAGGTTCATCACGTGGTTCGTGAACTCGCTGCACGCCTGCTTGCGCACACACGCACACGACGAGGAGGAGGAGGATGAGGACGGGGAGAGAGGAGGAGGTGGAGTAAGGATTGTTCGTCTCTTAAATACATTTGTGTCAGTTTTAACGTTCGGTTAGAAACACTTAAGTCTGTGCCGCTCTCTCGTCTTGCTCAGTCCTGGGCAGTTGGCTCACAAAAACATAATAAACCAACAGACTCGTATAAATACACAGACTCACAGAGACTCACAGAGACACTCACAGAGACCCGTAGAAATACACAGAGACTCGTATAGGGACACACTGAGACATAGGGACACACTGAGACACACAGACACACTGAGACACACAGACACACAGAAACTCAGAGACTCAGAGACTCACAGAAACACACAGATTCACAGAGACACACAGAGACTCGTAAAAATAGACTCACAGAGACTCACAGAGACTGACAGAGACACTCACAGAGATCCGTAGAAATACACAGAGACTCGTATAGAGACACACTGAGACACACAGACACACAGAGACTCAGAGAGTCACAGAGACACAGACTCACAGAGACAGAGACCCATAGAAATACACAAAGACTCGTATAGATACACACTGAGACATAGAGACACAGAGACTCACAGACTCACAGAGACACAGACTCACAGAGACAGAGACCCGTAGAAATACACAGAGACTCGTATAGAGACACACTGAGACAGAGACACACAGAGACACACAGAGACTCAGAGACTCACAGAGACACATAGACTCACACAGACTCACACACACTCACAGAGACACACAGAGACTCGTAGAAACACACGAGCAATGTGGATGATGGGCACCATACGTTCCACCTCCTTGGGCACATTGCTTCCGAAGGTGCACACACACTCAGGGTATGGCGGAATCTGGGCGACCGGCTTTGTGTGTGGGGGGGTGGGGGGAGGGTGGGGAGAGGCCCAGGCGCTCGCTACGACGTCACGGTGTCCGATTCAATACTTCCGGTTTAGTCTGATGGCGTCGGTGGAGATTTGCCCCCGTGGCACCTCAACCCCCCCCACCCCCCCCCACCCCCGCCACACAATGATGTTGCAGAATCAGAACATCTATTTATACTGGAGGAATCCGATGAGCTATGAAGCTCTTTTGCCCCAGTAGTTACGACAAAATCTCCCGCTTAACACGGAGGCGTTCCGCTCCTGGAAATTTGCCGCGTGAAGCGAATTCGCGTCAAGCGGAGAGTCATTTTCCCGTGAGGAATAAAGGTGAAGGAGGGGGTACCGTTCCAGCCCGTAACGATATTGTTTTTACTTGACAGTCCACTGTTTCACACGTTTCAAAGACTGCTGGGGGGCAAGTGCCGTTAGCGAGTAGCACCTATAGAGGCCGGCACAGCACACGAGGGGGGCGAGTGGCCAGCACCACAGTAGCGTTGTTTACACATCGCACCAGGTACTTGTTTAAGGCTTAGTCGACCTGGGGGAGGCCCATGACCGGTTCAGATAATCGTTACCGGTTTTGGCAGTGAGCGGGAATCAAACTCGGGTCGCAGGGTCCATAGCGCCACTAAGTGGCGTTGACGTCCCCACGGCGCTTGTGCCAGGCTATTTGCACTTTAAGGGCATGTGAAGTCACGAATGCCCGCTGGCAGGAGGTCACGGGACAGACCCAGGTGCCATGGGTTGACTGACTGTAATGACACTCAGATGCACCACCACCTGTGCCCCCTACACAAAACAAAGAACCCCCGTATAGCCTTTAACAGACTGTTGGGGCAAGTGCTGTTAGCGAGCACCTATGAAGGCCGGAACGGTACACGAGAGGGTGGGTGGCCAGCACCACGCCCGACCGCCTTTGTCTCCCTAGTGGCAATGTTTACACACTGCACCAGGTACTCATTTGAGGCTGAGTCGACCTAGGGGAGGCCTGGGACCGGTTCAGATAATTGTCACTGGTGTTGGCCGTGAGCGGGAATCGAACTCGTGTCGCCGGGTTAATAGCGCAGCGCGCTAACCGCTGCACTATCGCTCCCCACACATACACGGGCACACGAACGCACACGCGCGTACAGCCACTCACCCCCGCGCGCGCGCCCGCCGCCCAACGCCGCTCACCTGCTCGTATTTCTCCAGCTCCGAGTGGTAAATCTGCCGGATCTGCGCCAGCTTGGCGCGGTAGTCCGAGTGCTCGATGCAGCCGTCTCCGGGAGAGCCGCCGGGGTGGGCGATGGCCGCCGCCGCGGCCGCCGCGGCCGCCGCCGAACCTCCTCCTCCCCCGCCGCCAGGGCCACCCTTCTCTGGGCCCGACACACCCTCGGCCAGCAGCATGTTGTCCAGCCGCATGAGCTGCGGGTCAGGGGGGTCGTCGTCCTGCGCGCCGCGGATGCTCAGCACTGGCGCGTGGCGGGGGGGGGGAGGAAACAGCGGAGGAGACGACGATGGTCATCATCGGCGTGATCGGAGGCAGCGAGCGATCCGATCCGCCGGCGGCGGCGTTTGAACGACTGCCCCACCCGCTCCCTTCCCTTCACCACCTCCACCCCCTCCCCTCCCCGAAAAGCCGGTCACGTATCCGAAGAAGCCGCCAGCACGTGGAGCGAACCGTCCGTCGGGAGACCGTGCGGAACAGCAGGCGCAACTCAACTCGAAGGCAGGTTGGAGGGCTTGACCGGTTTGAAGCCGTAGCCCAAACGGTCGCCGCTAATTTTGACGATATTTTTAAAACGACAAAAAATATTCTCTCGTCTGCTTCAGCGATTGATGCGAGGGAACAGATCTGACCCGAGCCACTGGGGGGCAGCGTTTTTCCACGCGTCCAGCTACAGGAGGAAGAGGCATCCGCCGCGCAACGATTCAACGGATCATTCGAAATGGACACGGCTGGGGGAATTTATCGACGTGCACGGGAGATGGCAAACAAAAAAATTATTTAATGCGGTGGGATTTTACCGTGCAGTCGGTGGTGACCGGGCTAAGACCATCAACTCTCTACGCCGGAGAATCCGGTTTGAGCACACGGAAGGGACGGAAACTTGGATTCGAACCCAGGCTCTCAGAGTTGCCGGCTGACACTATTGAGCCCCTGGCCACCCGGTCAGCTTCGATTTTTTTTCTAAAAATATGTATCGGCCAACGCTACGAGAAGATAAAAACAAAGCCTCAGAAAATAATGAACCTCTTTTGACGTGTCGTAACGTTTAAGCAAGTTGTCAGCAGAGGGCGGGCGCAGCAAAATGCACTGATGTACCGTCATATGCACCAACGTCATTGCTTCATTCATTCCGAAGTTACTAAGGACGGTCAAACAAACCTCCCAGGCCCGCACGGCGCGGGGCGGCCCTCATCCAGCAGTGGGCTGACAAACGTGGCTGTGTACGGTACAACTCCGACTCTGTGCTCTGAACACCGAGCCTCCTGGTCACCTCTGGAGACAGTAATTCTTACTCTGGAGAGACTGGTCCTGCCATACGATTGTGGAATTTCCACTGCCGACCGTGGGCTTTAAAAACCGAAATAAATTGGGGCTTTTGCGGGAGATTTTTTTTTACCGCAGATTAACGCTCCAACAACAACAACAACCGCCGTTCGCCACTTAGCGGCGGTGACGTCACCACAGCGCCTGCGCCAGGCGCGCTTCGAGGCCACGTTACAACACCCTCGCACGTTTGCACCATCACCGTCCGTCCGCGCGAGTGCTTCAAAAAGGATCATTTCCCATTTCCGCTGCTGCAGCGTCAAGCGCGAGGCCGCTCTTCAAGAGACACGAGATGCCCTGGGGGGGACCCAGCGGGCAAGGCAGCAACACCAGCCGAGCAGGCAGAGGGAGGGAGGAGTGGAGGAGAGGGGAGGGGAGGGAGGGGAAGGAATGGGGAGAAGGGAAGACGTAGAAAATGAGAAAGAGATGGCTCAGAGGTGGATAGCAGCAAGGGGTGGCCCACAGGGCACCGAGGACACCACCGCAAGACAAAGAGGGAGGATGGCTGGCTGGCTGGCGAGCGGGCGGGTGGGTGGGGAGGACGGTGGGTGGAAGGGAGAGGGCGGGGACTGCGTAGGTCATCGCGACTGCGTTGCTACGGCTCTCCGGCGTGTTTTCAGGGCTGTGCAGCGACGCAGCTCCCAGCGGAGCAGGGTGGAAAAACGTCCGGGCGGGAGAAGGGGGAGGGGGGACACACCGTGCCGGACCAACGCCACCCGATGGCAAGCTCATCGCAAGACACGAGAGTTCGGTCAAGAAAGAGGAGACAGATGGAGGGAGGAGAACAGAGAGGAAAGAGGGGGGGGGGGGGGGAGAGAACAGAGGGTGGGGAGAGGGAGGGGGAGAACGCGGCGGAACGCGGGACGCGTCGCGATGGTGGGGAGCAGTAAAGGCCGCCGCGAGCCTCATAAACAACGTCGGATTAATGCAAATCGCTCGCACGCAAATCCCCCCCCCCCCCCCGGCGCCCCCCCCCCCCACTCCGCACCCACGCCCGCGCGAGCGCGAAGAGCGGCGCGTGGGATCGGCGGCGCGGGGTCCCCGCTTCCTCGCGGCTCGCCTCTTAATTGCTGCAATTACCCATTAATTGGCATTAATTAGCCGCTAACGAGCCCGCGGGTAATGGGGAGGGAGCGAGGGAGGGTGTCGAGCGAGCAAACGAGCGAGCGAGACGGGAGGGAGGGAGAGGGAGGGGAGAGAGACGGAGAAAAGGGAGGGAGGGGAGGAGATGATGGGAGCGGATGTGGCGATGAAGGAGAGATGGAGAAGCGGGAGGGAGGGAAATGGAGAGGAGAGAGGGAGCGGATATGGCGAGGAATGGAGAGACAGAGAGGGGACGGGGAGAGAGTCGGAGCGGACGATCGAGTGACGACCCGGCATCGTCGCTCGCGCGGCGAGTTGACGGTGGGGGGGTGGGGGCGACGCCGTCTCGCGTCGTCCTGGAATCACTGGCGCACGATCGTCACCGCCCGCGCGATCGTCGGCGAAATGGGGCTCAAACGAGGGGCGCCAATGTCGCGGGAGCGCGCGCGAGGGGTCGTGCGCTCGCACGCGCCACCATCTCCGCTCCTGCCGCCTTTATTAAGCCTCAAATATGCCTACGTTCGGAGCCGTAGCACGGTCGAACGACAAGTCGCGCTCAGCGTAGATCGATAAACCGAGGGGTGGTTTCTGGCTCCGATTAGACGTGCTCACTCGGCGTGTAACAATACGCCCTCCCTCACCCCAGTAATGCGATTCTGTGACGTCTCTCGTTTTGTGCCGCCCATAGCTCTCTCTCCCTTCTCTCCTTTGTATTGTGTCTGGCTTGCTCCGTTAGCCTGCAGCCTTCTTTCTAATCGGCGTTCGATATTCTGGTGAAAAAGACGGGGAAACGCGTAACTCTTGATACCATCCGCATTTTTTTTTATATATAGAAATCCTGTGACTGGTGACACAAATGACGGCGATGGAACCAACCGTAACGTTCACGACGACGGAAATAGTTTTTCAACGCACCCGTAACTAACCGTAATCAACATTGTCAACGTGGCTATTTTCTCTGTGCAATGCTCAATAAACGATCAAGCAGCATTTCGTTCAGCAGACAATACCCATCGTCGCACTGATCTTTTATATATAGAAATCTGAAACCAACTACACGACAACATTCCCCGACACTGGCAGACCAATGCCGATTCGCAAGCCGGCGTCGAGCACAGCGGGACGTCAGAGTACTCGGATTGTAAATATCGCGGGTTTACTCTCCGACACGCAACGAACTGTTTGCTTCGGGGGGGGGCGGCGGCGGCGTGTTTGACGACATTTATATTTACGCGACTCGACCCACAGAAAGGCCTCTACTGTGGATATAACATTGTTCGCGGAAGCCTCCGTGTCAAACAGAGGGTCCCAGCTGCAGTCGGCAAGTCCCCCCTGGGCGACTTGCAGCAAGCTCCCCTATACGTGCACAAGAGCTTACCAAAGTCAAAAGTATTTTCCTCCTCGAATAAGCTTCGAGGCATTGATGCTCGCACGTCCTGTTGACACAAGCCCTGCACATCCAGCGGTGGAAACTCCACGTTCCCGCGGTCGGGGCGGACGCCCGTACGTTCGACCCTCTTTCGCACCGCACGTAGGCAACCGTGCGAATCGGAGGAGCGGGGTAAGGACCACCGACTGAACACAATAAGCGAGAGAGGGTGAGGGCGAGTTTATCCACAGGGACACCACCGTTGACTTCCACCACACAAGCGGTTGCTCATTTTCTCGACCATCCCCCCCCCCCACCACCACAACCTGGATATGAACTCACAACGTTCCGATTGCGAGCCACTTGCTCTCCCCGCGTTTTGGGAAAGTTTACTTTGTTCAACCCAGGTGAGAACTCAGAAAGACCCGGATGTATCTAGCGTACGATATCAAGTAGTATCGCGTAATATCGCAGCAACCCTCAACACTTTAAATCTTGCACTGCTGTGGGGGGGGGATAGGGTCTGCATGGCTGGGATGAGAAGCCTTGGCACATGGGAGGGAAGTAATGTTTGTGTGCTGACAAATCCTGCCAGCCAACGTTACGCTGACAGACTAATAGGAGGACTCGGTTTAAACACACGGGTTAGGGTTACGCCAGACCGGTAATTCAATGATGAGAGAATCTCGCCGCGAAAAGGTCTTTAAGTGGGAAAAGTGTCATCAAGTGACTTGGATGATATCAATGGATGCTGTCCGCTCGCCCCCTGTGCCCCTGCTCCGTAGCGGAAGGGCCATTCCCCAAAACATTCGCACACTATATGACTTTTAGGTTTTCCCAACCCCCCCCCCCCACCTCGACACGAATTCATTATAATTCTACCGCGGTATCAGCATCGCGGTGATGAGTTGAACAAAAACATTTTTGACATTCGGAACTCGGCAGCTTCCAGTGCGTGGCAGAGGTTGCAAACGGGTTTTGATTCCTTACCCGTACCCGGCCGCACCAGGGTCACAAACGGGTTTTGATTCCTTACCCGTACCCGTACCCTACCCGATACCCGGCTACCCGTACCCAGCCGGGTATCGGGTAGGGTACGGGTATCGGGTACCCGATTGCGACCTCTGGGATGAAGCCATGTTGCAGGCGCGGGTGGGTTGATTCTAGGAACTTGAATTGTGAGAAGAGACAAGACGTTGGGAAATGAGTGACAAAAGGTTACTCACCAGTGACTCACGACCTACCCGTACCCGGCCGGGTACGGGTAGCCGGGTATCGGGTACCCGATTGCGACCTCTGGTGCGTGGTATTTGCCCGTGCCGGAAATTGGACCCCAGACGACTGACTTCGCCAAACACTATAACAATTCCGATTTCCCCATTTGCTTAATTGCCGTGCCATTTTCATACCCCGTCAACCCATACGGTTTCACCCCGTACTCTTGTCCAGGGAAATTGAGTTTCTAGGTCCATACGGCGTACGGCCGTTTCAATACGGGCACATTTTTAAAAAAATGTCTCTGTGTTTGTGTTTCTCCCTTGTGATGCGACTTTGTAGAATGAACGTTGAGATTCATAAGGGCACGTGGTGACCAGTAAGGTCTGAATTGGTCTGTAATAGGGTAGGCACTGATAAGGGGTTGACAGGTTTGCATTGTTAGCTCTTTCTCTTTTGTCATATCGGTTACCCAGGTCACTCGTGCAACGCGAGACTCATCCTGCTCTCTTGAGATCTCTCACCGGCTTACACAATATAAACTTGAGATCCTGAAACTTTAAACTATTTTTTGTTATTTTAACCAGGTTAAAGCCCACTGAGCAAAACGGCTCTTTTCCAGAAGCGATCTGGGCCATCACAAATGATAGCCCAGTGGGGCCTTACCTGATAAAATACATACAATAGTAGAAAACAAATATCTTTGTGGGTTTTATTTTTTGGAATCGCCGCGTATTATTCTTCCGTTTTGTTGGCGGAGTGCAGCCATCTGGCCGCGTCGAAACGGCTCCCAGCGGAGTGGCCCAAAAGGATGCTCGCTCCCTAGCCGCGTGGTGTGTACAAACGGATGGTGAGCGCAAGAGAGGCCACCACCACCACCGCACACCCCCCCTCCCTCTACGGAGGGCTTTTCAGTGCCCCATACGACAAGTGCGGCGGTAATGAGCCCCCCGCAACCCCCACCACACCCCCCCAGACACGAACAGTCTTCAGCGCCGGATAAACACCCCCCCCCCCACGACATATTAGCATGTGTACACACAATGCAATTTGGATTCATATACAAGCCTATCGATGTTATCGCAAGAAACTGCGGAGAAACAGTGGGCCGCATAACGAGTAGAGAGGCTGTTGGTCATAAGCCTCTAAGGATTCTTCTTTCTCTGGGTCCCCTATGTGGCCGTGTAGGTTTCTGTGCGAGCATACTGCATATATATTCCTATGTTAGTACTGTATACGGGCACTTACATGTGGGGAAAACGAGTACCGGTGTTGGTATATGGGTCACTACGAGTGTGCGAGTCCCCTTTGTGGGTTACATGGATCGGTGACTGCACCTCCGATAAGCACGGCTGGCTACGTACGGTGCGAACGAAGTTCAACATACGTACGTACAACTGAGCATATGGGACTGTATGCGAGCGTGCGAGTGCCTATGTGGGTTATATAGGTGGTGAGCACCCAAGCAGGCATCCACGATGGAGATGGAGCAGCGCATAGACGGATTGTCACATCAGCAAAACAACAAGGCTGCGTGCAAGTGCCACTGACCATGGCTAATGATGACGACGCTATACAAAGATAAAAATCTCCTGGTATAGCCTTAACACTGTTGGGGCAAATGTAAAAATATAACACCCACAACACAGACGTAATGGACACACAGACTACAAGACAAAGATCCCCCGTATAGCCTGAACAGACGGCTGGGGCAAGTGCTGTTAGCGAGCAGCACCTATGAAGGCCGGCACGGCACACGAGGGGGTGGGTGGCCAACACCACGTCCGATCGCCTTCATCTCCCCAGTGGCGATGTTTACACATCGCACCAGATACTCATTTGAGGCCGAGTCGACCTAAGGGGTACTCAGTACCGGTTCAGATATTCGTCAATGGCGTTGGCCGTGAGCAGAAAAAAAACTCGGGTCGCTATCTGCTAACCGCTAAACCTCCGCTGGCCATCAAACTTTTGGCTGGCCATGGAACAAAGATTGTCACCGCATCACGCGCTTTCAGATGCGCTTCTACGGGCCGTCTGGAACGCGCTTCATTCCGATATTAGGAAGCCCACTGCAGCCATGCACTTTTAAATCATCTAGATTCAAAACTAATTTCTTTCCAACTGCTGTTTGTGTTTAGTTTGTTGTCCTTCCCCCTGCATAGACTCACACAGAGACCCATAGATGCACACTGAGACCCATAGACTCACACAGAGACCCATAGACGCACACTGAGACCCATAGACTCACACAGAGCCACATACTCACACAGAGACCCATACTCACACAGAGACCCATAGACTCACACAGAGACCCATAGACTCACACAGAGACCCATAGACTCGCACAGAGCCACATACTCACACAGAGCCACATACTCACACAGAGACCCATAGACTCACACAGAGACCCATAGACTCACACAGAGACCCATAGACTCACACAGAAACCCATAGTTTGTTGCCCTTCCCCCTGCACCTCCGATTAGCAGGGTTGGCTACGTACAGTGCGAAACAAGTTCACCATACACACTCGCGTGCGGACGAATCGAAACGCTTCTCGCTGTATTCTTTGGGTCTTTCGGTAAAGTCATGTAGAGGTTCAAATGAATAAAAATAAACAAAAAAACTACGACGTTTCAATCACAACACAAGCGATCGCCATCCGTTTTCCTCCTGATGGTGATCGCTTGTGTTGTGATCGAAACGTCGTAGTTTTTTTGTTCATTTTAATTTTACTAATTTGAACCTCTCTACGTGACTTTACCGAAAGACTCAAAAGAAAATGAATTCCTGCAGTCACGAAAGCTTCAAGTCAAGCTTCTCACTGTGTAAGAAAACGTCCTGTGCACTCCATCGCACCGCTGTAGCGGACGTCGTATCAATGACCGCTCTATTTCGCTGCCCCTTGTCTAGCGGTGTCGGTTTCACGGCCGCATTTGTGTTTCTGTCCCGCACTGTTACGCCTTCCTTTCAGAAACCAAACGCTCGTTTGGCCCGGCGAGCAGAGAGAGAGAGAGCGGCGGACACGTGCGTTTTTGTGAACGCCGTAGGGAACGTCACGGACGGGACAGGATGGGGTAAGCGACTTGCGAGTTGGGAATGCGATGAGAAAGAGCCAGGGGGGTCTGCAGCCTGCGGCTCAGGAAGCCGCGTGCGGCGGCTTTTTAAGGACTACTACGTGACACGTCTTTTTATTAAGGATGCCACCGTCTCTCGTATTCACTATGTGGATGGGCCATGGCTGGTGGTAATCGACGTCTACGTTATTGTGCGGGGGTCACAGAGCTGGACTGTGTGAGAAAACACGCTTCTGCATCTTTCTTTGAGTGCCGGTACATGCAGAGGATGCCAGGAATTTCATGGCAGGATGCGGCGAGCAACTCGGAAGACGCGGACGCAGGCGTTATTTGGAAGAGAAGCTTGGGATGGTGGCCGGCACACGTGTAAACTAAACTGAACAACTTTTTATTTTACCAGGTAAGGCCCACTGCGCTATATGTAGCTATTTTTCAGAAGCGACCTGGCCACAAATTTGGAAATGTATAGCAGCCAAACACTCTAAACGCATAGATATGTTGATTCTAAATGCGGAGGGGAAAACCGGAAGACCCGGAGAAAAATCCACGTGACCACCACGGGGAAAACACGCAAACTCCAAATATACAGCACGCGTTTGGGTCGGGATCGAACACACGACCTCCTGTATACCAGGCGAGGTAGTCAACATCTCCGAGGTGAACGAGACGAGCATTCGAGTGGAACCCCAGTGGTTGCCGACCAAGGGGAAGACCTCGAGACCAATTGGGATCGTACATGGGCATCATCGCCCACCCCACTGGCAGACTAATGCCCCAAGTCACTCTTGGAAATGAAACTTATCCTGGTCTCTCGAGGTCTCTCACCCTGGTCAAACAATATACACTTGAACTTGGTGGTGGTGGTGGTGGTGGTGACGATAAGACTATATTGGAGGCCGAGTGTTAACTGGTGCGACAGCCGAGGAAGCCCTGGCCAGAATCGGTGGCATCAATGACATGAGCCATGATGACCTCTTCTTCATTGAGCCACATCACGGACATGTGTCCCCACCCACCACTACCCTCCTCTTCCCAACAACATCTCAACACCGCTTGCTTCCTGGCCAAGTTCAATTCGGAACTCCCAAGTTGCCTCCCCTCTATTTCGTCCCGTGAAAATTCCTAACATCCTTCCCGCATCCAAAGGCCAGACGCGTTCTTTTCTTGACAGGGAGGCAAAACACTGCACTCTTTCGGCACCCTCCGACCGTAATGTTTTTGCTGTCAAGCTGCTAAGGGCATCATTAACTTTGGCACGCTGCCTTACCTCCGTTAACACCTCTGGCGGCGTCTGGACTACTGTACGTCGATATGGCGACAACTGTTTTCAAGGAGCTGGATTCAGCAGCAGACTGCGAAGACACAGATCGAGTGTATACCAAAGACAAAGGTCCCCCCACCCCCCTCCACCACTATAGCTTACATGGGCTTTTGGGGCAAGTGCTGAGAGCGAGTACGTACTTAGGTCAGAACGGCGCACGAGCGGGTGGGCATGGGAAAAAACCACGAGTGACCGCCTTTGTCTCCCCAGTGCCGATGTTTACACACCGTACCAGGCATTGAATAAGCCAGAGTCATCATCGGCGAAGCCCAGGATCGGTTCAGATGTTCGCCATTGGACGTTGGTCGTGAGCAGGAATCGAACTCGGCATGCCGGGTTGGTAGTGCAGCGCGCTCACCACTGCGCCACCATCATGCTCACCGGTCATGCTCTATCCACTGGCGGTTGAAGGCCCTACCCACACCGTCGCCATCCCTCGTGAGTCTTGCCATGCCATAATCCGTCTCACTGCTGCACGTGTGCCGATCCCATCGCTCCACCTCCGTTAGGCTACCTCTCCACCCCAATCTGTGAACACATCTGCATTCAACTACAACCGCCGTTCGTCACCAAGTGACGGTGATGTCACGAGAGCGCCTGTGCCAGGCTAGGTGCACTTTGAGGTCATGGCAAGTGTGGCCGGAGGCTGGCAGGAGTCACAGGACAGACCCACGTGTTACGGGTTAACCCAGATGACTGACAGATGCACCACCTGTGCTCCCGACTGTGACACATTGCAGTCTCAACCCCCCCCCCCACCCCCGGCGTTCGGCTCTTCCTAACACGCAGACACACAAACACACGCACTCGTGTACGTACGTGCGCGCACACATGTACATGGTTAGCCTCGGTCACTCTGCTAAGCGACCACCCGGCTTTGAAGCGGTACGACTGCCCTCCACCCCCTTAAATTTTGCAGAATCTGCACCACACGGGGCCACTCTGTGCCCACACCTCCCAAGGACACACACGGTGTTAAATTACACCCACTCCGTCGCAGCCAGAGTAGACGTCGACAACTCCCAATGCCGGTGCGTGCCAATCACGCGGACGGACAGAGCCGCAACTGAAGGCAGTTTGTCCGCAGTACGCTTGAGGCACATCTACAAGTATTGCACATCTATCAATTCACTGCTGGATGACGGCCTTTCCAAGCCACAACCACCACCACCGCCGACTACACCACCGCCGCCACCACCTCTTCACACAATCCTGCAAAGTAATAATCCACCCAGCACCTACACACGAATCGATTTCATCGCCCCATCTATTAAAAATATTTTTTAAAAATTTCACCAAAGCCCATTGAGCTATTTAGCTCTTTTTGAGAAGCGGCTTGGACGCGAATGATAGCCCAATGAAGTGGCTTACCATCACGTGGAAATGTATCGCAGACAAATCCTCTAAACGCATGTTTCTAAATGTGGAGGGAAAATCCGGAGGACCCGGAGAAAAATCCACACGACCACGCGGAGAGAGACACCGCAAAGTCCAAATATACAGGGATCGAACCCACAACCTCCTGTATACCGGGCGAGGTAGTTAACATCTCGTGCACCGCTGTGGGAGTCAGCCCGTCCTCTCGGGACACGTTCCATTCCTTGGCTGCCACTCCGCAATTATTCTCAACAATCGGTCACTGACTGGCCCTTCTTTCCACGGTGCGTCCTACCCAGAAAGCCCACGTGGCTCTTTAAAAACAAATTCGAACGACGTAAAATTGACCCTGCGACACGGATCTCCCCCCAAATAAACCATGTGCTCGTCTTTGCGTCCCTCAACGTCACTCCAAGCGTGCGGCTCTCCGCTGCTTCCCGGCATGGACTTTTCGCCCTAACCGTGTGGCTTTCAAAACCAAATGATAAAATAATCGGCGATTGTTATTCAAAAGCATTCCCACCCCCACAGCCCCCGAAAGAGACACACACGCACACAGACGTTCCGGCGGCCAAATAGAAACCAACACAAGGACGATTATTTAAGACTCTGCAGTTGGCGAGCAGCATTTTTTGGAGACATAGCATTGGAGGGGGCGGGCGGGCGGGCTGGGGGGGGTGGTGGTAGTAGCGGGGTGGCAGGCCCGGCGTTACAGGCCAAGAACAGAGGCAACAACAAGCCCACGCAGGCAGGCCACCCGCAGTGAGCGAGGTTAGGCCGAGAGAGAGCAAAAGACGACGCACCACGACGGATAGCCCCGTGGGCCGGAGAGACGGGACGCGTCTCAAAACGAACGCGGCGGTCAGCAATACCCGCGCGCATCAAATCAAATCACGCCTACATTTTGGCGTCCGCACAATTCTTATAAGAAGTTGGAGGCCTGCAAATGTTTTGTTTGCTCATGCCACTGCTGACGGATGGGCCTCCACTGGAGGGAGCACAAGAGAGGCCCTCAGGAGGAGGGTGTTTTTGGCCGAGTCTTCCAAGCTAGCCATTTGAGTCTTGGGCAGATGTGAGAGTACCCACACTTTCCCCCACCGCACATTACCCTGCTGTTCGATGCCACTACAGTGCACTCATTTTTTACACCACTGGGTGGACAGATGCAGAGGGACGATTTCAGAAAACTTGCTCAATTGTTTCAACTTCCGCCGACCGGGAGAAGAAATCGAACCGGCGACCTCCGGACAATCACAGCACAAGCAGGCATCCCAGCCACTCGGATAACGGCACGGCTGCATCGCGTTGGCGCTGTGTTTCACAGACGAGTCTAGTCTGCGGTAGTTCCACAGAAGGGCCCCCCCCCCCCCCGATGTTGCGATACGGCTCTTACCTAATTAGGTCAACCTTGCGGGTAACTTCCGACTTTGGAAAAATTCGCAACCGTGATACCGGCCACACACACACAGCAACAAAACTATTCAACTATTTTCATTTCCTTGGTTCTTTCGGTAAAGTCACGTAGAAGGAAAGTAATACAATAATAAAAATAAAACATAATAAAATCATTCTCACGACGTTTCGGCCACAACGGAAGCAGCCGTCCTCAGGTGAAGAATGCTGCTTGCGTTGTGGCCGAAACTTCGTGAAAATTATTTTATTATGTTTTATTATTATTATTTTATTATTATTTCCCTTCTACGTGACTTTACCGAAAGAACCAAGAAGATGAATCCTTGCAGTCACGAAAGCTTTTAATCGACATTTATTTTCATTTCACCAGGTAAGGCCGCAAGCGAGCCATCTATCTGTGCTTCAGAAGCGACCAGGCCACAAGTGATAGCTCGAAGAAGCAGCTTATCATCATCATCGCGTGGATATTTCTAGCAGCCAGATTACTCGTGAACGTGTGACATCGATTCTAAACGTGGAGGAGAAAAAACGGAGGACGCGGAGAAAAATTCCACGCGACCATCGTGGGGAGAGAGAGAGAGAGAACACGGAAAACTCCAAACGCACTACCAGCGCACTGCGGGTTCAGTGGGGGAACACAAAGGGGGGGGGGAGAGGAAAAGGGGGGGGGGGGAAACACAGGCACCACCCCTCGGTCTCGGCCTGGCCTGACGCCTAATCACACCGTCACGGTGCCTTCGGTGAAGGCTGCATGCAAAAAACCGTGGCCATTTGTCACGAGAGCTTTGTTCGAACACAAGGGGGGAGGAAGAGAGAGGAGAGAGAGAAAGGATTCCTCCTTTTCGCCTCTATCCCCTCCTCCACCACCACCAAGGTCTGGGCGGCGGTGGTGGTGGTGGTGGTAACCGGGGGCCAGTTTTGGCACAAGATCGTAAGTTTCGACTGCAGCAGTAGCAGCCGTTTGTTTATTTTTGACATTTTTTCGTCTTTTTTTTTTAAATCTTTCCTCCCCCGACCACCAGTTTTAGAGAAAACGTGCCATCGGTGTTGTTGTCATGCGACGTTTGGATCTCCCGCGGAGCAGTGCAACCCCCACTGTACGAGAGAGTGCCTCCCGCAGACGTGGATGTCAAAGAGCTACCTCTGAGATTCCCTTCAAAGTGACGTCCGTTCTAGCATTGGGGAGGGGATGGGCGGCACTTTCCCACCTGCTGTGCCACCGACAGCAAAGTCCGTCGCGTGACATTCAAACCGGGCTTTTTGCTTTTGTTTAATTTTCATAACTATAATTTCGCCGCAATAACTGCACGACCAAATTAACGTGACTTTTTTGTGTGTGCAGTCATCGGTGACCGGGGCTGAGACCACCAAAGTCACAGCAGCTGAGAACACATTTTAATCACAGGTGGCCGACTGCATCTAATACCAAAAACTATTTTAAACTCAACTATTTTATATTTTACCAGGCAAAGCCCACTGAACTACGTAGCTCTTTTTTCTGAAGCGACCTCGCCACAAATGATAGCTCAACCAAGTGGCCAATCATCACGTGGGAAATTGACAGCAGCCAAATACTCTCAAAGCACATCGATTGTAAACGTGGAGGGAAACACTGGAGGACCCGGAGAAAAACCACACGGAACCACTGGGAGCAAGAGAGGCAAACTCCAAATATACACACGGCAGGGTCGGGTTCTAACCCACGACCTCATGTACAGCAGGCGAGGGATTTAACATCTCGCCAAGATCCCGGTGGAAGCATCGGCCCAAGAGCTCTGACCTCTGTGCCACGGGGTCACCTCCGTTGTGTGGATGTCAAATATCCCATGACACGGCACACAAGAGGCGGCTAAGTGTGTGCGCGTGTCGCGCGGCGCTAATGACCGCGGTAAATGGACCGCAAATGACGTTCCTTATGTAACTTTTGTCACAAACGCCTGCCTTGCAATGGAGATAATGAATCTCAATGGGCTATCATTTGGTTAAGTACTGTAAAGTATGATGAGTTGTCAGAATGTGAATGGGCGATGATGACTGTTGTAAAGACAGCGATAATGACAACCATCCATTACCGTCATCACGTCCAGCATTATTACCATCATTACCATCGGCGCTACCACTCCTCGCCACAACCGCTATCACCAGCACCACCACCACCACAATCAGAATAAATCACGAAAGCAATCTGAACAAAGACCGATAACTTCACTGTTATCGTCATCCCCGCCACCATCACCATTACGATGACCGCCATCGTTACCGCAACCACGGACATCGTCACTATCAGAAGCCATCGCAACGCTCATCAATAAAATTCCCGAAACAACAAAATGCTGTGCTCTGTTGTAATTACCATCACCATCATAAACCATCACCACTACCATCCACATTACCACAACCACCGTCGCCATCATCAATATATTCACAGTACAATCACAACCACTGCCACAATCAAAAACCCAACACCACTACCATCCACATTACTACCACCATCACAAATATTACCACCACCGTCGCCATCATCAATATATTCACAGGACGATCACAACCGCTGCCACGATCAAAAAACCAACACCGCTACTAACAACATCTATCACGATTACCACTCGCCATCACCAATATTACCAATAACATCGCCCTTCACCCACTTCCGTCAACATCGCCACCATCACTGTACCCCCCCCATCCCCTCCCCTGCCCCAGGACACACCACACAGGCCAAGATGGCACTTGAGGTTCTCAACTTCCCAGCACGCACAGGCAAATAAGCAAACACGATTGGCTGCTGTGCGGCCATGTGAGCGGCCAGGGCCAATCGCACGGCGGGGTCACGCCGGTCCACGGTGGGGAACCTAAAGCGTTTCAGGGTGTGTGTAATGAGCAGCGTGTGTGTGTGTGTGTGTACGCCAAGCTGGCCCTAATAGGCGCTTGCTAACAGCAACCCCCCCCCCCCGCACCAACAATACGTTCAAGGCTACACAGGGCATCTTTGTACGAGTGTTTAGATCAGTGTGTGTACGCATTGAGCATTGGTTATCGTGAACGCATGGGTTTCATGTGTGAATGTTTGCAGGAAGCATATGCGGGCTACGTAGATGTAGGTGTGTTAATGAGCGCGCATAATGCAAATATGTTTCAATATGCATCATTGTCCTCTCTGTAAGTACATATTGTGTTTGTGGCCGAGTGGTTGGCCTAGCGATTAACACACCGCGCAACAAAAAGCCGGCGACCTGATATCGGATTCCGTAGCCACAGGTTAAACATCGGTCGTGGACCACCTGAACCAGTTCTCTGCCCCAACGTCGACTCAGCCTTAAATGAGTCCCTGGTGTGGTGTGTAAACATCGGCACTGGGAAGACAAAGGCCGCCGGGCCAGGCAATGGCCACATATGCGCCAAGCCAGCCTTCGTAGGTGCTTGCTAACCGCACTTTTCTCAACGTTTCGTGGTCTTTGTGCGAGGCAAACGTCGGGTATATGGGCGAGTGTGCACATTTCAACATCGCTGGCTACTTCACCGGCCTTGCCGATCGCTGTGAAGAAGATCCATTGCCCAAAACGTCACCTATGACATTTTTTTTGTTCAAGGCCACAGTGTTGACGAACGTGTTGCGTCATTTAACGTGCACTGTATTTTGAATTTTCACTACCTACGTTTTATCACGCACGTACAATAAAGCTGAAATCAACCAAGCTCGCTGCACGTACTGGGAATGTTCGACGCAACATAATGGGCTCGTGTACGTGTGAGCGTATGCGAGTGTGCGCGCGCTGTGTGTGTGTGTGTGTATGGTTAATGTGTAGCAGATGCACAAGGCCTCACCAGTCTTCTCCTTAATCTCGCACAACACGTTGAAAAGGGCGGGCTTCATTCTGTGACAGTTCAGAGCATGTTTCCTGCGCATAAGGCACACACAACACACGAAACACAAATGTAAAACACACAAAAGGACAAATAACTTCCCCCCCCCCCCCGCCCTACAGCCTTTTACAGGCCGTTGAGCCAAAGTGCTGTTAGCGAGCACCTATGTATGTTGAACTTCTTTCGCACAGTACGTAGCCAACTGTGCTAATCGGTGGTGCTATGAAGAGCAGCACGTCACGCGACGGGTGTCGGTGACCAAGATCAACGCCCGGACGCCTTTGTCTCTCCAGTGGCGATGTTTATTACACACCGCACCAGGCACTCATTTCAGGCCGGGTCAACCAAAGGCGAGGCCCAGGACCGGTTCAAATATTCGCCACTGTTGTTGGTCGTGAGCGGAAACCGAAGTCGGGTCGCGTTGTGTTCGTAGCGCGGTGCGGTAACCACTGCGCCACCACTCCACACGGAGTACGTGCGTGCGCACACATAGTACGCGCACGCACACACAGTATGACAGGGGCCAGTGTCATGTGCTGATGAAAACACGACTACGCAATGGCCTGGTGATTTGCCGCATTGTTGGCGATGATGTGAGACATTAGTCGGTTTCACCAAGTAATTATTTTTTTGTGTTATTTCTGTTTTTTTCCGTTATTGTATTTTCAGATTTTTTTTAATCCAATTTCAGATTTGAAAATTGTATTTTAGTTTCGCAATTCAATTAATCGCGTTTAAACGACACTATTCGCCCATTAAGTGTTAGCGTAATTATTTAAAATATTCATCCGTTCATTTTAATTTTGACAAAATTATTTTTTAAATCGGTTAAATAATTTCCATCAAAATTATTTGCATCAGTCAAATCTTTTTTTTTATGTAGCCATTTCAAAAATTAATTTAGCAAAATTGGCTTACACCGCGTATATCTGCGTCTGTGATGGCACTTTGGGCAGGAAAGCCAAGGAAGTGACAATCTCCATGATGTCACTTCCTGTGACAAATTTTCCGATCACAACACACAACTAGACACAAAGGTAACATTGCATTTTGCACACACACACACACAGAGACTAAGAACCCTTGTGTACAGCGGTATAAACTTGTAGCGAGTTGCTGTTAGCGGGCATTTCTGAACACCGGCACAGCACACAAATTCACAAATTGGTGGCGTGACCACCACCACCACAACCGGCAACCGGGATTCTTTCCTCCACAAATTCTGATGTTTACACAATGCATCAGGTATGCAATTATGGCTCGGTTAACTTTGGAGGGGGGTCCAGCACAAGTGCTGGTATCGCTCGCCACTGATGTTAGCCATGACGACTTGGAATCGAACTCAAGCTATTAAAAGTTTATAGCGGTGCATTACACAAACTACAGAAACTCGGCTCTTGCTATATTGTGCAGAAATGTTATAACACGCAGAGACAACCAACACACGCACGCACACTACACAAACACAGCATATAGTAGAGCACAGGCAAAAAAAATACACACGTACACAAAGCATAGCACAGGCATATAGAACACACGAAGAACACATTACAGCATACAGTCCAGGATAGGCAAAACAACACGCATACACTCCAGGAACATAAGATCACACACAATATACACAACCGTTTAACACAAATGTAAACAACACACAGGCGATCGAGATGCCAAAAATCACAGGCCAGTAATAAAGTAACCGTACAAGTCAAAGTCGACGGGCAGCAGTAACTCAGCAGATGCAGCATCACGCACAAACACACTGGCACAACAAACACACCAGAGGCACACACACACACAGCAGCAGAAGAATCAAGTCGAGATTCCAGAAAGACACGCACACAAGACTCACAATGCACGGAAGATGCACATGGCAGGGAGACACACAAAGAAGCACATCATACACAAATACACAAAAATACTGGACAAAAAAAGGCGAAGGTTAATAGATGAAATTTGCATAGCATGCATACAAGATAAGTAACGTGTGAATTAGGACACAAGCTACATATTGCGAGTACGACACAGGAACGAGATACATGTACAAGAGGCACGTGATGCACACAGCAGGCATAGGGAGACAGACAAGACACACACAGGTCACACGCGCAGATGCACAAGAGACACGAGATGGACAAAATTCACACAGACAAATGACAATGACAGGGCACACACACACAGTGAAGGAAATGTATTCGCAGGACACCCACTTAGACAAGGCGGACAGGCAAGTTGCATACGAAAGACACAAAACCATACGAAAGACAGACACACAACCATACATGTGGCACACGTAGCTACGCAAGTGGCGCTGTTAAATGAAACACACCGAGACAATACACAAAGACATGGCAACATACACAGACAGGATACATAAGAAACACAAAGGACAAGAGACATGAAACGTACTGGAAGGCACACGTGTAATATTAACGCATCAGAATTGAGACATTCAATGGAAACACAGAAACTAAACAAACGTGAGACACCGATGGGTGATAAGCCACACGAGATGGGCATTTGGTAGACACTGAGAAAAGGGCACGGCATGCACGAGACACACACAGGCAAAGACACGCACACAATCTACACACAGACACGCACACAATCTACACACACACAGGCAAAGACACGCACACAATCTACACACACACAGGCAAAGACACGCACACAATCTACACACACAGGCAGACACGCACACAATCTACACACAGACACGCACACAATCTACACACACACAGGCAAAGACACGCACACAATCTACACACACACAGGCAAAGACACGCACACAATCTACACACACAGGCAGACACGCACACAATCTATACACACAGGCAAAGACACGCACACAATCTACACACACACAGGCAAAGACACGCACACAATCTACACACACACAGGCAAAGACACGCACACAATCTACACACACACAGGCAAAGACACGCACACAATCTACACACACAGGCAAAGACACGCACACAATCTACACACACAGGCAAAGACACGCACACAATCTACACACACAGGCAGACACGCACACAATCTATACACACAGGCAAAGACACGCACACAATCTACACACACACACACAGGCAGACACGCACACAATCTACACACACACACAGACACGCACACAATCTACACACACATACAGACACTCACACAATCTACACACACACAGGCAAAGACACGCACACAATCTACACACACACACAAAGACATGCACACAATCTACACACACACGCACAGGCAAAGACACGCACACAATCTACACACACACAGACACGCACACAATCTACACACAGACACGCACACAATCTACACACACACACAGGCAAAGACACGCACACAATCTACACACACACAGGCAAAGACACGCACACAATCTACACACACACAGGCAAAGACACGCACACAATCTACACACACACAGGCAAAGACACGCACACAATCTACACACACACAGGCAAAGACACGCACACAATCTACACACACACAGGCAAAGACACGCACACAATCTACACACACACAGGCAAAGACACGCACACACGCTACACACACACACACAGGCAATGAGACGCAGACTCACACGACACGTACGGCGGGGAAGACAGAGAGAGACAGGCCTCCTGGGACAAGGCACACGGGGAGACAGACAGACAGGGAATACACAGACAGGACACGGACAATCGGCACAGTGGCCACACACAAGACACACAACAGACGCACAAGACAAATGAACGTACACATACACTCAAAATACACTGACGACACACACACGCGCACACAAGAACACAACGCAACAACTCTACCAGTCGTACACCCAGTGAATACACTAAGAGACACACAGAGACACACGCAGACACTGGCATAGAGGATAGACGGCACCACGGGACAGAATAAATAAGCAACGTGTGCACAATTCAAACGCGAGCAACGGGTTACACAGACACACAGACGAGGAGACACAATACGAGATCCTCAGACCGTACACACACACACAGGGTTGGCAAGTCGGTTAAAAGACAACACAAACCACACAATGGGTTACAGAGACACAAATATCTCCCCCCACCCTTCCCCTTTCAACACACATGTAGACAGAATAGTTACAGACGGATGAAACACAAACCACACACACACACGCAATGGGTTACACAGAGACACAAATACCCCCCCCCCACCCCTTCCCCTTTCAACACACACGTGGACAGAATAGTTACAGACGGATTAAACACAAACCACACACACGCAATGGGTTACACACAGACACAAACATCTCCCCCACCCCTTCCAACACACACGTGGACAGAATAGAGACAGACGGATAAAACACAAACCACACACACACACACACGCAATGGGTTACACAGAGACAAATATCCCAGCATAGAGACAGACGGATGAGACAAATCACACACACAAGCACACACAATAGACGGACAACACACAAGGCACACGCCAACATCAACTACAGACACAGGCCTTCCGAGACACAAAATAATACCCACGAAAGCTACACGATGGGCACAGACTTCAAGACAAAGATCCCCCGTGTAGCCTGTCAAAGACTGCTGGGGCAAGTGCTGTTAGCGAGCAACTACGAAGGGGAGTGGATGGCCAGCAACCACGCCCGACCGCCTTTGTCTCCCCAGTGGCGATGATTACCACACACACCGAACCACGGAATCGAACTCGGGTCGCCGGGTTCGTAGCGCAGCGCGCTAACCGCTGCACCACCGCTCCCCGCAAAGTCTGCACGTGTATAAGACACACAACACAATGGATAGACACAGCCAGAGAGATAGAACCTCTTAACACACAAGACACACACACATAGACACACAGATACTAGTAACGCGTACAAGCAGATGCACACCGAACAACAACATGCACGCGTTACAACAAAGACAGAGACCCCCCCCCACACATCCAGTGTTGCCTTTCACATACTGCTGGGGGACAAGCGTTGTTGTTACATTACACAGACACGTGGACATGAGACACACCAAGATCGATAGACACAGCACACGCAAATGACAGCACACGCACACACACAACAGATTCACACGCACATACACACGCCATACAACACACGCACAACAGATTCACACACGCACACACACCGGTCAGATATAAAAACACACGGGATACAAGGCTGGCATTTACACAAAGGCACACACAAGACCTCCGATACAGGCAATACACACACAACAGGTCTCCACAGACACACTGGCAGAGAGACACAAAGGCACAGGGACGCACAGGACATCCATTCAGAAACACAAATACAGAGAGAGGACGACCTGCAATACAGACGAGACGCACACACAAGACACACACTCACACACACAGACATGCACACGAGGTGCACACACACAGACATGCACACGAGGTACACACACAAAGACACACGTACAAGACCTCCAATACAAAGCACACTCCACAAAGACACAAGCCACACACACACACTGACAAATAAAATCACACACACACAAGACACACACACACTGACAGACACAATCACACACACACAAGACATACACACACAGACAAGACCTCAAATACAAAGCACACTCCACAAAGACACAAGCCACACACACACTGACAGATACAATCACACACACACAAGACACAATCACACACACAGACAAGACATGCAATATAGACAAGGCACACGCCACAAAGACACAAGCCACACACACACACACCCAACAGATTCACAAAGACACACTGACAGACGCAACCACACACAGAGACAACCACACACAGACATAAATACACAGACATAAATACACAATAGACACACACACAGGCATCACCACAACCACACTGACACACACACAGACACAAACACACACACACTGACACATACATAAAGACACACACAAAGACACACAATACACACACAGACACAAAGACACATACAGACACAAATACACACACACTGACACACAATAGACACACACAGACAAAGGCACACACATACACAATATACACAGACACAGAGACACACACACATACACAAAGACACACATACACAGACACACAATAGACATACAGACACACAATAGACACACACAGGCATAAAGGCACACACAATACACACACACACATTAGACACACACAATAGACACACACAATAGACACACAGACATAAAGACACACACAATAGACAGACACACACAGACACACACACAGCCATCACCACAGACACAACCACACACAGACACACAATAGACACACACACAATACACACACA
Organism: Lethenteron reissneri; assembly: GCF_015708825.2. Taxonomy (NCBI): domain Eukaryota; kingdom Metazoa; phylum Chordata; class Hyperoartia; order Petromyzontiformes; family Petromyzontidae; genus Lethenteron; species Lethenteron reissneri. Next base: position 5,408,590 of record NC_083826.1, on the reverse strand, counting down.
CTACACACAGACACAAAGACACGCACAGACACAAAGACACACAACACACAAATACACTACACACACACTAGGCACACAGACACACAATAGACACACACACACTACACAGACACAAAGACACACAGACACAAAGACACACACATACACAACACACAAAGACACACACACAACACACAAAGACACTACACACACACTAGACACACACACAAAGACACTACACACACACTACACACACACAAAGACACTACACACACACTAGGCACACAGACACACACACACAACACACAAAGACACTACACACACTAGGCACACAGACACACTACACACAAAGACACTACACACACTAGACACAATACACACACACAGACACACAATACACACACACAACACACACAACACGCACAACACACACAACACACAAAGACACTACACACAATAGACACACAATACACACACACACTACACACAGACACAAAGACACACTACACACAATACACACACTACACACACACACAATACACACACTACACACACAGACACACACAATACACACACTACACACTACACACAATACACACACTACACACACAGACACAAAGACACACACTACACACACACACACACTACACACAATACACACACTAGGCACACAGACACAGACATCAACATCGCTCCCCTCACTAAAATGGCGGCGGCGGTAGCAGCGCCTTCGCGCCCGAACCCCCGAGAGCGAAACGGTCACCCACCCCCACCTCGAACTTCACCACAACAACAACCACAACAACAACAACCACCACAACCAAACAACAACAACAGCAGCCACCTCTCCTGCGCCTCGTCCAGGCTCTGATCCGTGATGCCCACAAGTTGTTGAAGGATGTCTGCCAACTCTCGTTTAGAGGCCGCAGCCGCCGCGGCCGCCGCCTCTCCCCCGTCGGGCTGGAGATGCGGACCCGCCATCCCTCCTCCTCCTCCGTGTCCACCTCCTCCACCACCTCCTCCTCCACCTCCACCGGCTCCAGGGTGAGGAGGAGGAGGGTGCAGACCGAGCGCTGCCGACAGCGGCATGAGCAGGCGGGCCTGGTCCTCCATCATGAAGGACGCCACGGTTGGTGTTGCCGGGGGTGGCGGAGGGGAAGAGGAGGTGGGGAGACACGGGGGGTGACGTTAGGAGGTTGTGGTGGTTGTTGTTGTTGTGGTTGTTGTTGTTGGGTGGTGTAGGCTGCTGGTGGTGCTGGTGGTTGTTGTTGTTGTGGTTGGGTGGTGGTGGTGGAGGCTGGTGCTTGCTGCTGCTGCTGGTGGTGGTAGCAGAGGAGGAATGTGGAGTGTTGTGTGTCGTGGTGGTGGTGGTGGGGAGGTGGAGTTTGTGGTGGGTGGAGATTGTGGGTGGAGTTTAGGTGATGGTGGTGGTGGGGCGGAGTGTGGCGAGAGGTGGTGGTGGTGGAGGTGGTGATGGAAAGGAGGAATGTGTTGAGGGAGGTGGAGTGAGTGGTGATGGTGGTGATGATGATGATGGTGGTGGTGATGATGGTGGTGATGGTGAAGTTGGTGATGATGGTGGTGGTGATAGTGAAGTTGGTGTTAAAGGAGGAATGTGTGAAGAGAGGTGGAGTGAGTGGTGGTGGTGATGGTGGTGGAGGTGGTGGTGGAGGTGATGGTGGTGATGATGGTGGTGGTGGTGGTGATGATGGTGATGATGGTGGTGGTGGTGATGGTGGTGATAGTAAAAGTGTTGGTAAAGGAGGAATGTGTGAAGAGAGGTGGAGTGAGTGGTGGTGGTGATGGTGGTGGAGGTGATGGTGGTGATGATGGTGGTGGTGATGATGGTGGTGGTGGTGATGGTGGTGATAGTAAAAGTGGTGTTAAAGAAGGAATGTGTGAAGAGAGGTGGAGTGAGTGGTGGTGGTGATGGTGGTGGTGGTGATGGTGGTGGTGGTGATGATGGTGATGATGGTGGTGGTGGTGATAGTAAAAGTGGTGGTAAAGGAGGAATATGTGAAGAGAGGTGGAGTGAGTGGTGGTGGTGGTGATAGTGAAGGTGATGACAAAGCAGCAATGTGTGGAGTGTTGTGCAGACAGATGATGGTTGTGGTGGGTGGAATTAAGATGAAGTGGCTTTATGGGTCGACGGGCTGAAAGTGTTGGGGGGGGGGGAGGGTTAGCGTGGTGATGGCTGATGAGTTGATGGACAGGATGATGAAGATAGTTGGGGTGGTAATGGGTGCTCGTTAGCTCTGATGGGAGGGATAAATGGAGGTTGTGGTGGTTGTTGTGGTGGTGATGGTTGTGGAAGCAGTGGAGGGAAAAGCAGTGTGTACGGCATGTCTTTGAGTGATGTGTGCTTGTAGGTGATTGCATCGGAGCTGATGTGATGGGTTCAGTAGCAGTGTGCTGTGTGACGTGTCTGTTTAATTCATGTACGTCGTGTGATGCGTCCAATGCGAGGTGTATTTGCTATTCTGTATGCTATGTAGTATGTATGCTATGTATTCTGTGTGCTATGTATGCTATGTATTCTGTATGCTATGAAGTCTGTGTGCTATGTATCATGTGTGCTATGTATTCTGTATGCTATGTATTATGTATGCTATGTATTCTGTGTGCTATGTATTTGTGTGCAATGTATGCTATGTAGTCTGTATGTATGCTATGTAGTCTGTATGCTATGTAGTCTGTATGCTATGTATTCTGTGTGCTATGTATGCTATGTAGTCTGTATGCTATGTAGTCTGTATGCTATGTATTCTGTGTGCTATGTATGCTATGTATTCTGTATGCTATGTAGTATGTGTGCTATGTATCCTGTGTGCTATGTATCCTGTGTGCTATGTATTATGTATGCTATGTATTCTGTGTGCTATGTAATCTGTATGCTATGTATTTTGTGTGCAATGTATGCTATGTAGTCTGTATGCTATGTAGTCTGTATGCTATGTATTCTGTGTGCTATGTATTCTGTATGTATGCTATGTAGTTTGTATGCTATGTAGTCTGTATGCTATGTATTCTGTATGCTATGTAGTATGTGTGCTATGTAGTCTGTGTGCTATGTATTCTGTATGCTATGTAGTCTGTATGCTATGTAGTCTGTAAGCTATGTATTCTGCGTGCTATGTATTCTGTGTGCTATGTAGTCTGTATGCTATGTAGTCTGTAAGCTATGTATTCTGCGTGCTATGTATTCTGTATGCTATGTATTATGTATGCTATGTAGTCTGTATGCTATGTAGTCTGTATGCTGTGTATTCTGCATGCTATGTATTATGTGTGCTATGTATTCTGCATGCGATGTATTATGTATGCACCCCCTGTACTGGCCTTCTATAATATCCTGAGTGATGTAATCGGTGTTGCTGTGTATTCCATACTCTACACTTTGTATTCTGCATATGCAATGCACGTTATATGTACTATATGATGTGCTAGGTAGACATCGTTATATTGTGTGAGTATGCTTTATCTCTCGTGTGTATGCTGTATGGTTTGCATTCTGTACGCACTATATGCTGTAGGTGATGTATGCACACTAAAAGTTGTGTATTGCACGTGTGCTATATGTTCTATGTAGGTTTGTATATCCTGTATGGTGTGTGTGCGTATACTGCATGTATTGTGTGTGTGTGTACTGCACGTATTGTGTGTGTACTGCATGTATTCGGTGTGTACTGCACGTATTGTGTGTGTACTGCATGTATTCGGTGTGTACTGCACGTATTGTATGTGTACTGCATGTATTGTGTGTGTGTACTGCATGTATTGTGTGTGTGTACTGCACGTATTGTGTGTGTGTACTGCACGTATTGTGTGTGTACTACACGTATTGTGTGTGTGCCCTGTATGTGCTTTTGTGTGTGCACTGTGTATTGTGTGTGTGTGTACTGCACGTACTGTGTGTGTGTACTGCACGTATTGTGTGTGTACTGTGTGTGTGTACTGTGTGTGTGCCCTGTATGTGCCCTGTATGTGTACTGTGTGCCCTGAATGTGTACTGTGTGTGTACTGTGTGTGCCCTGTATGTGTACTGTGTGTGTGTACTGTGTGTGCCCTGTGTGTACTGTGTATGTGTACTGTGTGTGTGCCCTGTGTGTGTACTGAGTACTGTGTATGTGTAGTGTGTGTGTGTACTGTATGTGTGCCCTGTGTGTGTGCCCTGCGTGTGTACTGTGTGTGTAGTGTGTGTACTGTGTGTGTAGTGTGTGCCCTGTATGTGTACTGTGTGTGTGCCCTGTATGTGTACTGTGTGTGTGTACTGTGTGTGCCCTGTATGTGCCCTGTGTGTGCCCTGTGTGTGTACTGTGTGTGTACTGTGTGTGCCCTGTGTGTGCTGTGTGTGTACTGTATGTGTACTGTGTGTGCTGTGTATGTGTACTGTGTGTGTACTGTATGTGTACTGTGTGTGTACCCTGTATGTGTACTGTGTGTGTACTGTGTGTATGTACTGTGTGTGTGTACTGTGTATGTGCCCTGTATATGTACTGTGTGTGCTGTGTGTACTGTGTGTGCCCTGTATGTGCCCTGTGTGTGTAGTGTGTGTGTACTGTGTGTGTGCTGTCGTGGTGACGTGTCCCACGCGTTCTTTAGAGACACACAACTGATGGGCGGCCACTCCAGGCCATGTTCTCTGCAACTCCAGCGACTTGGGGGGGCTGGTGGTTGGGGGGGGCGGGCTGGCGGGCTCCTATTAAAAGTTGCTGCTGGGTCGACGCGGACAAGAGGCTCACTTATTGGCTCAGTTGCTTCGTATCCACACGCAACAACACCAAGCCAGGAGCTCAAACTAGCAACACTGCGGAATTCAAAACTAAAACCACACCGCAAGCCGACCCCCCCCCCCCTTGCCACTCGTTAAAATTACACAAGAAAATAAAAGAGAAATAAAGAACGTGCTAAAATTGTAACTGCCCGTCGAACAACGGGCAGCCTGGAAACGATAAAGATTAAACGACGACGATGATGATGGTGGTGATGGTGATGATGTTTCAATGATAGCCGAGTAAAGCCGACATCAACCCCGCGCCCTGTCCGCTCCTTCTCACCCCCCTCGTCTCGACCCCCCCCCCCCACTCCTCTAGCGACACGCCCACTCGCGCCGATTCCACCAATGGGAGCGCGTGCCTAGCACGAAGGGCGGGTTGCCACGCCCTCTTGCGGTTGATTGACAGCGACGGCAGCCAATGAGACGCGAGGGTGTACGCCCGCCGTTCACGCGTTCCCTTGTGCCACGCCCAACGAATGTGATTGACAGCGCGATGAGCCAATCGGAAGGCGAGGTGCGTGTCGCCACGCCTTCTTGCGGTTGATTGACGGCGAGAGCAGCCAATGAGAAGCGAGGGTGCACGCCCTCCGTTCACACATTCCCTTGTGCCACGCCCAACGACTGTGATTGACAGCGCGATGAGCCAATCGGAAGGCGATGCTTGGGAGGGGCTTTGCGAGAGCCACGCCTTTAGCGGTTGTTATCGGTGGTTGGGGGGAGGAGTCGAATGATGCTTGCCAGAGCAGAGGTTTCTCCTCCAGATGTAAACGTAGCGCATATGTAATCTGGAGGTTTTTGGCCTCTAACTATATTTTTCCTCTGATCTGGCAAAGGCTATTGCAAAGCTTTGAGTTTTTAAGGGACTTTTTTTAACGTCCAGTTTTTATTTTATTGGAACACCCCAGTGCCATTCGTTTGTAAGGCCCATGGTCTTGCCGATCAGACCCAGTAAAGTCAAAACCAGTCGAATGGACCATATGGCCATACTATGAGTGATCAGTGGCGTTGGATTAAGTGGCCGCAGCCTTGCCGATGAAACCGCCAAGAAATCGAACTCGCCCTTGAAGGTTCCTGTTCATGAGCCTCGATGCCTTGCCGATGAGTGTCAATGGAAGTGAAACCAGTCCATGGATTGCCATGCACACGAGATCCGGGTTACCCCGTTGATGATTGGTCGAGGAGGCTTGCAGCCTTCAGGTGCATCTCGCCCCAGGGGTCGGTAAAAACCTGCGGCTCCTGAGCCGCATGCGGTGGCTCTATGAGGAGCGGCAGTGCGGCTCTTGAAATTCTATTTTTTTTTAAATGTTATGTCTCTTGTTATTTTGATTGTCCAGTTTACTGTGGGAGTCCACTTTACCATGGAAGTTTGGTTTACCGTGGAAGTCCAGTTCACCATGGGAGTCCAGTTTACCATGGAAGTGCAGTTTACCGTGGAAGTCCAGTTCACCATGGGAGTCCAGTTTACCATGGAAGTGCAGTTTACCGTGGAAGTCCAGTTTACCGTGGAAGTCCAGTTTACCATGGGAGTTTGTTTACCGTGGAAGTCCAGTTCACCATGGGAGTCCAGTTTACCATGGAAGTGCAGTTTACCATGGAAGTTTGTTTACCGTGGAAGTCCAGTTCACCATGGGAGTCCAGTTTACCATGGAAGTCCAGTTCACCATAGAAGTCCAGTTTACCATGGAAGTCCGGTTTACCATGGAAGTCCAGTTTACCATGGAAGTCCAGTTCACCATGGAAGTCCGGTTTACCGTGGAAGTCCAGTTTACCGTGGAAGTCCAGTTCACCATGGAAGTCCAGTTCACCATGAAAGTCCAGTTTACCGTGGCAGTCTAGTTCACCGTGGAAGTCCAGTTTACCATGGAAGTCCAGGTCACCATGGAAGTCCAGTTTACCATGGAAGTCCAGTTCACCATGGAAGTCCAGTTTACCATGGAAGTCCAGTTCACCATGGAAGTCCAGTTTACCGTGGAAGTCCAGTTCACCATGGAAGTCCAGTTCACCATGGAAGTCCAGTTTACCATGGAAGTCCAGTTTACCATGGAAGTCCAGTTCACCATGGAAGTCCAGTTCACCGTGGAAGTCCAGTCTGGTTTACCATGCGCAGGGGTGGGCAAGCTGCAAGTCCGGGACCGCATGGGGTGGCTCTCTAAGGGCCTCTGTTTCGTGACCGTCATTAATGAAGGGCTGCCACCACCGTCTCGTATTCCCCCACGTGGCATTGCGGCATTTGAAACATCGCGGGTCTCTTTGAACGGATTCGAAAGGGGAATCAAAAAAAAATCCTTCCTCTTGTTGTTTTGGTTTGACGATCTCGGCGAAATGTCTCATGAAACAAATGGCGAGATGACCTGGTGGGTTAGAGGTCAGAGCACGGAGCTGGAACCCCTTGAGATCTGCCCTAGTTCGAATCCGGGTTTCGGCCACTTCCTCTGATTAAACCGGATCCTAAATTGTAGAAGATTGTATCGTATCAGTCTCGGTCACCGACAACTTTACCAAAGCCCTGATTTCAAGTTTTCGTTTTGTGCTCCTTAAGTATTTGGCTAAAATATACCACTCGCTCGGCTGTCACGCGATCAACACTTCTCCCCTTTGGCACCGGGAGCTGCAGAGGGGTGGACACAAGATCTGCCCGCTGTTGCGTGCGCCACAGATGCCATTTGGAGGCATCTCAGAGCTCACGTTGTGATATCTGCTTCCAACTAAACGTCTGAAAAAAATTGTAACAAAAAGAGAAAACCCGTTTGCTTGATTTTCAACAATATTCCTCCGATTTTTTTTTTTTAAACAACAAATAAGTTGGGGACATTTGCTCACGTGACAACTGGATTTAAGGAGGATTTCTCCACAAATCTGGCTGCCACCTGATGAAACTGGTTGTCATTATTGGCGAAACGTCGTAGTCGGATTGTAAAGGTTGTGGATTTGCTCTCCAACACACCCAGTGTGCTGTACTAGTGACGAAAAGTGGTGGAGGGTTTAGGGACGCATTTATATATTTACCCGATCTAACCCAAGAAAAAAACCTGCATCATGGATGATATTGGTCACGTGTTAAACTGAACTGTCTCTTACACTGAGACCTCCTTTACCAGTGGCAAAATATAGTAGTAGGTTTTTACCCTTTCAATTGGTACAAAAAACTGACACCTTTATACAAGGGATCATGTCTGCAATAACCACAACACAAGCAATCAAAACGCAAACTAAAATAAACAACTATGATAATGATATGCGAAATTTTTTTGAGTTGTACGCCTTTTGGCGTCATCTGGTCCAACACCAATGGAGACTAGGCTCTAAGAAAAGCTGTCTCGGGTGTGGACCAATCAACTTCAAAGATAGTGCATATCATTATCAGAGTTGTTTATTTTTGTTTGCATTTTGACTGCTTGTGTTGTGGTTATTGCAAACATGATCCCTTGTATAAAGGTGTCAGTTTTTTGTACCAGTTGAAAGGCTCAATAAGAAATGGACATTATTCACGACATGCAAGATTTCGATTTAAAGCTTTCGTGACTGCAGGGATTCATCTTCTTGGTTCTTTCGGTAAAGTCACGTAGAAGGGAAAAAATAAAATAATGAAAATAAAAAATAATAAAATTTCGATTTAAAGCTTTCGTGACTGCAGGGATTCATCTTCTTGGTTCATTCGGTAAAGTCACGTAGAAGGGAAAAAATAAAATAATAAAAATTAAAAATAATAAAATTTCGATTTAAAGCTTTCGTGACTGCAGGGATTCATCTTCTTGGTTCTTTCGGTAAAGTCACATAGAAGGGAAATAATAAAATAATAAAAATAAAACATAATAAAATAATTCTCGCGACGTTTTTTTATTATGTTTTATTTTTATTATTTTATTATTTCCCTTCTACGTGACTTTACCGAAAGAACCAAGAAGACATGCAAGATGATCTCACCCCAAATAAATAAATCCGCTTCTCAGGGCCCCGTTTCCTAACAACAAACGTTTGCACTGTTTGTCATGAATCTGTTAAAAGATCCAAACGTTTACATACGAATATATATTTACAAATGGTCAAATCCTTAATTTACAAATGCCTCCAATGACAAGGGGCAATGCTAACTGAATGTGCTCCCACACGGCGAGGAAGTGAAACAAAGGTCCCCCGTATAGCCTGCACAGGCTGTTGGGGCAAGTGCTGTGAGCGAGTACCACCGATGAAGGCTACCGGCACAGCACACGAGAGGGTGGGTGGCTAGCACCACGCCCGGCCGCCTTTGTCTCCCCAGTGGCGATATTTATACACCGCACCAGGTACTCATTTGAGGCTGAGTCGACACACACGTGCGCACACCTGCATACACGTACACACGTACACACACACACGTACACGCACACGTACACACACGTACACACACACGTACACACCCAAGTGTACACGCACACACGTGCACACACACGTACACACACACGTGCACGCACACACACGTACACACACACGTGCACATACGTACACACACACACGTACACACACGTACACACACACGTACACACACGGGCACACACACGTACACACACGTGCACATGCACACACACGTACACACACACGTGCACACACGTACACACACGTGCACACACACACACGTGCACACACGTACACACACACGCGTACACACACACGTGCACACACACGTACACACACGTGCACACACGTAAACACACGTGCACACACACGTACACACACACACGTACACACGTACACACAAACGTGTACACGTACACACACACGTACACACACACACGTGCACACACACACGTGCACACACACGTGTACACACACACGTACACACACACGTACACATACACGCGTACAAAATTACCACCGCCATTGGCCTCGTACCCTCTGCCACATCCCCCCCCCCCCCCTCCTGTGATGACTCTTGCCGCTCGCAATCTCAACGTGTCACACTCCGACCCCGGCTACGACCAGCACCACGACGACGATGTCATGATGATGATGACAAATAAATAATTAACAATATCAACACTGAAATAAACCTCCCCCTCCCGAAAAAAAAATCTCTCTCTCTGTGTTTGTAGACACACGCTGAGCACAGTCTCGGCACCGCTGTGCGCGTGCGTGTGCGTAATAGCGTCTGCGGAATTAGTATTGCGTGCGGGGTCAAGAGAGGTCAGCTTCTGTTGGGGACTGGTGGGACGCATGCAATGCTGCCCAAACCACCAAAGGTAAAGATCCCCCGTGTAGCCTGAACGTACTTTTGGGGACAAGTGTCTCATTGCGTAGAGTAGCAACAGCAGCAGCTTCTGTGAAGAGCGCCACGGCTCACGAGGCCGCCTTTGTCTCCCCGGTTGCGATGTTTGCGGCGCACCGCCCACCGGTTTTGAGGCTGAGTCAACCTAGGGGAGGGCCCAAAACCGGTTCGGATAATCGTCGCCGGTGTTGGTGGTGGCCGCGAGCGGGAGTCAAACTCGGGTTTGGTTCGTAGCACAGCACAGCGGGCTAACGGTTACCAAAATACAAAGACAAAGATCCCCCGTATAGCCTTGAACAGATTATTAGGGCAAGTGCTGTTAGCGCCCCCCCCCCCCCCCCCCCCCCCACATGTGTCGTGCCGGCCTTCATAGGTGCTTGCTAACCACCACAACCAACATCAACAACAGCAACCACCACTCCAACACCCCCCCCCCCACACCCAGCCATACTCCTGCGGCTTGGTTGTGAGTCTCCCAGAGCCTTATAGTAAACGTGTAATGTGCTAGATACAGTACATTTACATTTAGATGAATATCGATTCTTTCCGCATCACGAGGTGCACGTCAACCCCTTTTCTGTGTGTGTGTGCGCGCGTGTGTGTGCGTGTGTGCCTGCCACGATTTCGTGGCTGCTGCAGCAGCAACAGCAACAGACGACGCTCGCGAGAAAAAAAACTAAACCAAAAATTCGCTCCACAAAAAAATGTCACAGGGGAGCCAACGGCGTCTCTCAGAGCTGCTGCTGCTGCTGCCACCTCCAAGGGTCGAGATTTCCCTGGACGCGCACCGCAGTAGGGGAAGGAATATCCCAGAGGGGGTGGAAATAGGACAGGTAGCAGACCCCCTTACATTTAAAGAACATCCCCTGCCAAGTCAAAAAAAGGCACCGCCTTTCGCAGGCTGCTGGGTGGGGCACGTGCTGTTCGCGGCACGGCACACGGTGGGGGTTGTGTGGCGAGAACTAAAGCCAGGCCGCCTTTGTCTCCCCCAATGTTGATGTTTTAAAGCTGAGCCGACCTAAGGGAGGCCCCGGGACCAGTTCAGATATTCGTCACGGTCACGAACGGTCGTCGGCTGGAGTGGAACTCACTCACGACGCCGGGGTTTGCGGCGCAGTGCGCTAACCACTGCGCCACCGCTCCCTTCATCTCTGCCACAAACACACAAAAGCACATGGATAGCATGGACGTAAGGATAAGAAGAATAGGATCTCACGCGAGCAAAAGAAGATGAAAGTTCGCCTGAACGAATTGTCTCGAGTTGGGGCATTGGGAGCTTCATTTCTCACTCAATACGTTCCGAACTGGAGTTGGGGGAGGGAGGGGGGGTGTAGGCGTAAGGCACTACCACTACCACTAGAGTACAAGGTTATACATCATGCCCATTCCATGAAAAAAAATCTGATATTCTTTGTGCTCTATATTCCAATATTTTAGTCCTATGAACAGGTTTAGGAGAACAACAAAATGGTTCGTGAACGTGGCGTGGGCAAAATCGTTCGGGAGGTAGCAGCGTTCTGGACCGTTCCGGTTTAAACGAAGCGCTGGGTGTGGATTTTACGGCGAATGACGCTCACAGCGGGGGGGGGGGGGGGGGCTTAGAATGTCCATGGAAGAGTCGCAGATTCCCCAGGGAGGCAGCTGCCCTTAAGAAGGTTAATGGTCCTGGGAAAATCGGGAGGGGTGGCAACCCCTCCTGGCACAGGCCATCCATGCCACACAAACCACACACACACAAAGACAAATACCCCCCCTCCCCTCTTCCCCGTGTGGCCAACACGGACTGTTGGGGCGAGTGCTGTTAGCGAGTGGCAACTATTAAAGGCCGGCACGGCACACGAAGGGATGGGTGGGCAGAATCACGCCCGGTGCCGATGTTTACGCATCCATCGCATCAGGTACTCATTTGAGGCTGAGTCGACCTAGGGGAAGCCCAGGACCGGTTCAGATAATCGTCGCTGACGTTGGCCGTGAGCGGGAATCGAACTCGGGTGGCCGGGTTCGTAGCGCAGCGTAGCGCTAACCGCTGCACTGCCGCGCGCACACACACACAGAGACACACACAGACACACACAGACACACAGACACACACTAGTTCCACTGCGTTGACAATTCATCACCATCGTCGGCCGTTATCTATCCACTGCTGGATGAGGCCCTCCCTAAAGACACCCGTCGTCATCTGTCCCCTGCATCCTCAGGTCGCCGGCCTTCAAATGCCACATGTCACGGAAACAAACATTCGTGAAACTCGAGTGCAATTACGCGCGGGAGGAGTGGGTCGGCAAATATTCCATTGTCGTTGATCTCTAAATTGATTAGCTGCTGCTGCTGCTGAATAAGGCCGATCGCCTGAAACGTCGACCAAAGGCAGCCCAGCCGGGGCGATCTTCCATTCCCTCACTGCGCACGGCTGTGATGGTTCATTACATCAACACAACCTAAGTCAGCTTAACACGTCGGCTTTCGCCACCAATCTGGCTGTCGCCTGATGAAGCTTGGCTCTCCAACACACCGCTGTGCTGTACTAGTGTACTCCGGAACCCATTACACTAGTGACGAATTGGCCACGTTCTGTTTACGCGACAAACCTTGCTGATTGCCTACGTCGGGTGGTGGTGGGTTTAACGACACATTGATAATATATTTACGCGATCTAACCCAAAAAAACAACCTCTATAATTATGGAAAATTACCACGGTGTTTTTTTTTGTTTGTGGGGCGTTTGACGCGATGGGCCAACCCGAAACTCGTGTTCCGATCCATGACTTTGGTGGGACCGCCGCTCACAATTTTTTTTTATTTTTTACGAGCAAACGTTAGTTCACGTTGTGACGGCTACGACGACGCCTTACACGGCGACTGAGTGAGAGAGAGAGAGAGCGAGAGAGCCAGTCAACGTGTGACCGCTATTTACCGGTGCCCTGGAACAATTGCTCTGAAAGACAGCGTCTGTGTTTCCGACAGACCTGTTCTTCACCTGAGGACGGCTGCTTGCGTTGTGGCCGAAACGTCGTGAGAATTATTACGCGCGCGTGTGTGTGGTATTAAAAGGGAAAAATATATTACAGGCGACGTTTCGAGCAATGCCTCTTCGTCACAGGACATTAACAAAATAAAAACATAATGTACATTTGTAAAGTGGCTCATGTCATCCGCACATCCCAATAATTGCGCCACCGATAGCGAATGCCGATTTAAGGAGGCGATGTTTCAAGACGGCGCTTGGAACGGGTCAAACGAGAGGACGGCGAGAAGACTGAGTCACAGATAAGAGCTGAATTATTTTATTATGTTTTAATTTTTATTATTTTATTATTTCCCTTCCACGTGACTTCACCGAAAGAACCAAGAAGATGAATCTCTGCAGTCACGAAAGCTTTAAATCTTAATTTAATTGCTCTGAAGCGAAGAATACGCGCGGAACTCCACTCTATGCCTCCACTTAAATAATAGTAGTAAATGACATTCATAATCAAAGTTTTTGGGTTTAGATCGCGTTATTTATAAATGTGTCGTAACCCTCCACCACCCGACACGGCCAATCAGTAAAAAAGTGTCACGTTGACAAAAGACAATTAGTTCACTGCTTTAGCCCACCGGTGTGTTGAAGCGTGAAACCACAACAATTTACAATTTGAGTACTCAAATTGTAAATTGAATAATATTGGTCGCGAAAGCCTACGTGTTAAAGTAAATAACATGATTTACTTTTACGTTCTGATAGTCCGTCAGCATCTTTCTTTGTATTGCGGAACGATGTTTGTCCCACGGCATTTGTTCAGGAGAGAAAAGGCCTGGAGCGGTCTTCGATCTTAAACTAAAGTAAAACATGTGTTTTTATTTTACCAGGTAAAGCCCCACTGAACTATGCATCTCTTTTTGAGAAGCGGCCCGGCCACAAATGATGGCTCAACGAAGTTGACTTATCATCATTATCATCATCACGTGGACATTTATAGCAGCCCAAATACTCTAAACCCAAATTTCCAAATGTGGAGGGAAAAACTGGAGGACCCGGAGAAAAATCCACGCGACCACGCGGAGAGAGAGAGACACGCAAACTCTAAATATACAGCCTGATGTCAGGGTCGGGATCAAACCCACGACCTCCTGTATACCAGGCAAGGTAGTTAACATCTCCTAGCCACCGTGATGATGATGAGAGAGAGACACGCAAACTCCAAATATATAGCAGGCATCAGGGTCGGGATCGAACCCACGACCTCCTGTAGACCAGGCGAGGTAGTCAACATCACGCCACCCTGGCATATTTCGCCACGGTGATCTTCTGGTTCTCATCGGCAGTCGGGTTTGTTATACAAATGTTATTGCTGCTGGGATTAACCAGACGTTATTGACAAGGGTACTCTATATAAATCACATGGCCCAGCTCAACACGCAGCTCGCTTGCGTAGGATTTACGAAATCAAGTCATGTCAAAGCGTCTCCCTGTTCAAATAAACATTGGAGGTGACGCCGATGTGTACCGGCGATTCTGAACCAGCGGTGGACATTCCACATTCTTATGACAGGGCCGGCCTATTCGTGTCCGTTTGAGTGTCGTGTGACGTGTGGGAAAGTAGCGCCCACGACCGAGTGGACCAGAGGTCACGTGAAGGAATCTCAGACGTAGTTCTGTGATCTCCACTTCTGTGGGCGGTTCTCGAACACGAAGGGTTGCACCGCTCTGCGGAAGAGAGAGAGTGATAGCCAAATGGATTTTTTGTCCGATGATGTGCCACCGATGGCACAATTGGGATAAAATTGTGGGGAAGCGCAACATTATTTACAGCAATGTGCCTTTCTGCTCCAATAATCATTGGAGGCCCTGGTGCCTGTGATGAAAATTTCACATTTCCACGGCAAGAGCTAGTCGATCTATAGGCTGACTCCTTTTGACATGGCGTCATAACATCATGCAAATTCAATGTCAAATGCACATTTGACAAAGTGCAAGAAAAATGCTTAAAATGGGGCATCTGCGCCCCACAAACGTGGAGTGATGCATGCCAGGCACAACAGCCAAAATTGTCGCCAGCCAAGGTCTCACCATTCAAATTCTTACCATTACAAATGCTCACCATTCAAATTTCCACCGGTCCGATCCTCACCAGCCAAATTGTCATCAGCTAAATTATTTCTATTTAAATTCTCGTAATTGAAATTCTCACCAGGTGAATTCTCACCAAATTCTCGGCGAGCCAAATTCTCCACCCATTCAAACTCTCACTGGTCACGTGCTCATGGAATTATCACCGGTCACATTTCCACCCGTCAAATATCTTGCATTCAATTATCACCGGTCAGATTTTCCCGGTCAAAAAACTCACCATTCAAATTGTCCCTGGGCAAAATCTCACTGGTCTGTCAATTTCTCACCGTTAGAACCTCAATTGCCAGTAGGAAAATGAGGTTCCAATGGTGTAAATGCTTACCCCGAGCTCTCATGCTCTGATAGTGCATTGTCCTTGAGTTGTGCGCCCTTTGGCGTCATCTAATCCAACACCATGTGAGACTCGGCTCTAAAGAAAGCTGTCTCGGGTGTGGACCAATCAATTTCAAGGACAGTGCATACATTATCAGAGTTGTGTTTTTTGTTTGCATTCCGACTGCAGGTATTGTGGTCAATGCAAACATGACTCCTTGTAAAAAAAAAGGTGTCAGTTTTGTTGCCAGATAAAGGGTAAAAAGCCAATTATCAAATTTCTCACCGGTCAAATTTTATCTGGTCCAAATCCTCGCCAGCCAAATTCTCCCTCGTAAAATATCCATCGGTAAAAAAATTCTCACCGGTCGAATTACCGCCCTTGCAATTGCAATAAGCAATGCATACGGTTTTATAGCCTAATTTAAGTATGTTTTGAATTATCCGTGCTTTTGTTATTTCCACACCATTCACTCCTCCTCCCCCCTCACCACCACTCCCACACCACCGTCACCTCGGGATAATTGAGAGCTGACTGTATTTGTGAATGCGAGCCGACGTCGTTGTTGTGGCGATTTCGTCTCGACGGGAGCAATGTAGGGGGTCACCCCCCGCCCCCCCTCCAGCCTCCCGTCTCCGGCAGCGGACCCGGCCTCGATTGGCGCCAGCGTCCGGGGAGGCGCGAGGCATGGCCCTCCGTGCGCCGCTCGTTGAGGATTTATGACGCTCGCCGAAATGGGAGAGGCACGCAGCGAGACGCCAAACGAGCGTAGGGAGAGAGGCGTGAAATCGACTACAGCTAAGCCATGTGTGTGTGCGAGTGCGGGCGTGTGTGTGTGTCTGTTTAACACGTAGGGCTTTCGCGACCAATATTATTCATAATCAACGTTTTTGGGTTTAGATCGCGTTATTTATAAATGTGTCGTAACCCTCCACCACCCGACACGGCCAATCAGTAAAAAAGTGTCACGTTGACAAAAAACAAATAGTTCACTGCTTTAGCCCACCGGTGTGTTGAAGCGTGAAACCACAACATTTGCAATTTGAGTTGTACGACGTTTCGCTGGTAATTGCATCCAGCATCATCGGACAATTCGTGTCGGATGGTGGAGGGTTACGACACATTTATAAATAACGCGATCTAAACCCAAAAACGTTGATTATGAATGTGTCTGTGTATGTATGTGGAGCTGTAGTGTAGCGGTCAGCACGCTGCGCTGTGAACCCGGCCACCCGGGTTCGATTCCCGCTCACGGCCAACACCAGTGACGATTATCTGGAGCGGTCCTGGGGCTCCCCTAGGTTGACTCAGCCTCAAATGAGTACCTGGTGCGGTGTGTAAACATCGCCACTGCGTCCGTAGAACAATGGGCTCACCACGACGCAACACTATCCGAATAGTCTCCTATCAAGGTTACACAGGGCACCTTCAAGTCTGTACATGTCTCTGTACTCTGTTATTGGTGTCGCGGGTCAAACACCGCTCATCATCCACCCGGGTGCGACTGTCGACCACGCATCATCACCATCTGTATGTATGTGTGTGTGTCAAAGATCCCCCGTATAGCCTTAACAGACTGTAGGGGCAAGTGCTGTTAGCGAGCACCTATGAAGGCCGGAATGGTACACATACATACACACACACACGTGTGTGGGGAGCGGTAGTGTAGCGACCCGGGTTCGATTCCCGCTCACGGCTAACACCAGTGACGATTATCTGAACCGGTCCTGGGCCTCCCCTAGGTCGACTCAGCCTTAAATGGGTACCTGGTGCGGTGTGTGAGACAAAGACGGTCGGGCGTGGTGCTGGCCACCCACCTCCTCGTGTACCGTTCCGGCCTTCATAGGTGCTCGCTAACAGCACTTGCCCCTACAGTCTGTTAAGGCTACACGGGGGATCTTTATCTTTGTGTACACGCTGAACTCCTTTCGCACCGCACATAGCCAACCGCGCTCATCCGAGGTGCGGGGGAAGGACAACAAACCCCTTACCTGGGCCTCCCCTAAGTTGACTCAGCCCTAACTGAGTACACGGGTGTGCAGTGTGCGCACAGTGCGGCTGGCTGTACCCATGCGTTGTGCCAACAACAATCGATAATCATTTGGTGGCAATGCGGTTTTAATAAAACTTGCTTTTCCCATGCGGGCTGCACAAGGGAGGTTTGTTTTGTGCGTGTCATCATGATGCGCGTGCCACCGCTGTGTACCATGTCGTGCTCGCGAAAAGCACTTGCCCCGACAGTCCGTTAAGGCTATACGGTGGCGGAGGGCATCTTTGTCTGTCTTACAAAGACAAAGACCCTCCCGTGTAGCCTGTAACAGACTGTTGGGGCAAGTGCTGTTAGCGAGCACCTATGAAGGCCAGAACGGTACACGAGGGGGTGGGTGGCCAGCACCACGCCCGACCGTCTTTGTCTCCCCAGTGGCGATGTTTACACACCGGACCGAGTACTCATTTCAGTCTGAGTCGACCTAGGGGAGGCCCAGGACCGGTTCAGATAATCGTCACTGGTGTCAGCCGTGAGCGGGAATCGAACCCGGGTCGCCGGGTTTATAGCGCTACACCACCGCTCCCCACGTTACACTACACACACACAGCTACACACACAGCTACACACACACAGCTACACACACACATCTACACACACACAGCTACACACACAGCTACACACACACAGCTACACACACGCGCACGCAGCTACACACACAGCTACACACAGCTACACACGTACACAGCTACACACAGCTATACACACACACAGCTATACACACACACATCTACACACACACAGCTTCACACACACAGCTACACACATACACATCTACACACACACAGCTACACACACGCGCACGCACTGCTATACAGACACACACAGCTATACACACACACACACATCTACACACACACAGCTACACACACAACTACACACACACAGCTACACACACACACAGCTACACACACACACATCTACACACACAGCTACACACAGCTACACACACACAGCTACACACAGCTACACACACAGCTACACACACAGCTACACACATACACAGCTACACACACACACAGCTACACACAGCTACACACACAGCTACACACACACACACAGCTACACACACACAGCTACACACACACACAGCTACACACACACAGCTACACACACAGCTACACACACACACACATCTACACACACACAGCTACACACACAGCTACACACACACAGCTACACACAGCTACACACATCTACACACACACAGCTACACACAGCTACACACACAGCTACACACACACACACATCTACACACACACAGCTACACACACAGCTACACACACATCTACACACACAGCTACACACACAGCTATACACACACACACATCTACACACACACACAGCTACGCACACACACAGCTACACACACATAGCTACAGACACACACATCTACACACACACATCTACACACACAGCTACACACACATCTACACACACACAGCTACACACACACACAGCTACACACACACACAGCTACACACACACAGCTACACACACACAGCTACACACACAGCTACACACACATCTACACACACACAGCTACACACACACACAGCTACACACACACACAGCTATACACACACACAGCTACACACACACACAGCTACACACACACCAGCTACACACACACACATCTACACACACACAGCCACACACACACACACAGCTACACACACAGCTACACACACACACAGCTACACACACACAGCTACACACACACACAGCTACACACACAGCTACACACACACACAGCTACACACACAGCTACACACACACACAGCTACACACACACAGCTACACACACACACAGCTACACACACAGCTACACACACACACAGCTACACACACAGCTACACACACACACATCTACACACACACAGCTACACACACACAGCTACACACACAGCTACACACCACACACAGCTACACACACACAGCTACACACACAGCTACACACACACCTACACACACACAGCTACACACACACACATCTACACACACACAGCTACACACACAGCTACACACACAGCTACACACACACACAGCTACACACACACACAGCTACACACACACACAGCTACACACACAGCTACACACACAGCTACACACACACACACAGCTACACACACACAGCTACACACACACACAGCTACACACACACACAGCTACACACACAGCTACACACACACACAGCTACACACACACACAGCTACACACACAGCTACACACACACAGCTACACACACATCTACACACACACAGCTACACACACACAGCTACACACACACAGCTATACACACACACACAGCTACACACACACAGCTACACACACACACACATCTACACACACACAGCTACACACACACAGCTACACACACACACAGCTACACACACAGCTACACACACACAGCTACACACACACACACACAGCTACACACACAGCTACACACACACACAGCTACACACACACAGCTACACACACACAGCTACACACACAGCTACACACACACAGCTATACACACACACACATCTACACACACACATCTACACACACACAGCTACACAAACCCAGCTACCACACACACATCTACACACACACAGCTACACACACACATCTACACACACACACATCTACACACACACACACACACACACACATCTACACACACACACCTACACACACACACAGCTACACACACACAGCTACACACACACACAGCTACACACACACACATCTACACACACACACAGCTACACACACACAGCTACACACACACACAGCTACACACACACACATCTACACACACCCAGACACATACACACACACAGCTACACATATATACACACACAGCTACACACACACACATCTACACACACACACATCTACACACACACACAGCTACACACACACACATCAACACACACACTGCTATCACACGCCTCTGATTAAATCGCACGCGCACGACTCTGCTAGCGAGCGAGCGGGTGACGGTGACGGCGGCGGGGAGGGGGAGTTGGAGGGGAGAGAGAGAGAGAGACAGAGGGAGAGAGCCTCTGCAACACGCAAAATTTATTAAATGAAATTTGAAAATAAATAAAACACAAAAACGCTACCGAGGCGGTGGGGGGGGGGGGGTAGTCCGTTTCACGCCCCCCCCCCAACTCAAATAACAGTTTTAACATTTCCAGCTATCGACACACGAGTCACAATTCCCGACCGATACTGTCTCAGCAGCAGCATCATCATCTCGTGTGTGTGTTTGTACGCGCGCGCGTGGTTTATTTCCACCCAACATTTTTTTCACGTTCTTGGTTCATTCGGTAAAGTCACGTAGAAGAAAAATAATAAAATAATAAAAATCTAACATAATAAAAAAATGTTTAATTTTTTATTATTTTATTATTTCCCTTCTACGTGACTTTACCGAAAATAATGTTTTATTTTTAGTATTTTATTATTTCCCTTCTACGCGACTTTACCGAAAGAACCAAGAAGATGACTCCCTGCAGTCAAAAAAGCTTTAAATCGAAAATTTATTATGTTTAATTTTATTATTTTATTATTTCCCTTCTACGTGACTTTACTGAAAGAACCAAGATGATGAATTCCTGCAGTCACGAAAGCTTTAAATGGAAATTTTATTATGATTTATTTTTATTATTTTATTATTTCCATTCTAAGTGACTTTACCGAAAGAACCAAGAAGATGAATCCCTGCAGTCACGAAAGCTTTAAATCGAAATTTTATTATGATTTATTTTTATTATTTTATTATTTCCCTTCTACGTGACTTTACCGAAAAAACCAAGAAGATGACTCTCTGCAGTCACGAAAGCTTTAAATCGAAATTTTATTATGATTTATTTTTATTATTTTATTATTTCCCTTCTACGTGACTTTACCAAAAGAACCAAGAAGATGAATCCCTGCAGTCACGAAAGCTTTAAACCGAAATTTTTTTCACGATTATTCTCTTCGTGCAGCCAATTTCCGCGTTCGGCGTTCGCCTTTTCTCCGATTCCCGTCGGCCCCTTCAAGTGAATGCCGCTGGGTGATGTCTCGTGTGCCGCGGGAAGGATGACTCGATAGGGCACGAAGCCGTGGAACTCCGGCGTTTCATTCCTCACGGAAGGGCCCCCCTCCCCCTTTTTGGGGTTTTTATTTAAATTTCGCTGGCTTTTTATTCAAATGTTTTACGCAGTGTTCAGATTGCGCCGACGTTTCGCGGCGTGCCCCCCACCCCCTCCCCCCCCGGCAGCTTCTTCTCGAAGAAAACAAAAAAATCGAGCAGCTCACGCGAGACGGAAAGAAGAAGCTCCCACCACGTGGTGGGCGCGAAACGTCGGACATCGCTCGGCATCGACGCAGGCGACGCAGCGCAGAATCAAGAGTCCCGCATCACCACCACCACCGCGAACATCTCCACGCGGGTTTGAATTCAGATCGGGCTCAGAGTTTTTGTTTACGGTTAGAGGGAATCCCATGAACTCCAAAGCTCTTCATCGCAGATGTCCTGTCGGGGCGACGGTTCAGAAGCTACCTGGGCCGCGTCGCGTGTGCTTCCTTATCGCCGCAAAGTCGCGACTGAATCAGTTCGCTGAAACGTGGCCGAGTAAGCAGCGTGTGCGGCCCTTGGGGCTGCATGCTTAGGCCCTCATCCAGCAGCGGATTGACGGTGAACGAGCGAGGTGGCACGCAATCTCTCACCCCGGCGCTGGCTCCAAGCGGAGCCATCGATCCGGACATCATTTATCAGCCAGAGCATTCGCCGGGCCAGGCCAAGGGACTGCCTGGGGGGAACGCTTAAATTAATGAAGTCTTTAATCAATAGCAAAGAGGGCAGAAACCAATCAATCAATCACGGTCGGGCCCTGTACAGTTGTGGGGCCGTGTTGCCTGGCCCCAGATCGCTCACCCAAGTGGTGGCTCACCCACCCACCCTTTAAATTGATCACAGCACCCGGCCACCGCTACCCGCCACCATCACGGCCACCACCACCATCACAGCCACCACCACCACCTCCATCACGGCCACCACCACCATCACAGCCACCACCACCACCTCCATCACGGCCACCACCACCATCACAGCCACCACCACCTCCATCACGGCCACCACCACCATCACAGCCACCACCACCACCATCACGGCCACCGCTACAACCGCCACCTCCATCACGGCCACCACCGCCACCATCACAGCCACCACCGCCACCACCATCACCGCTACCGCCACCATCATGGCCACCACCATCACGGCCACCGCTACAACCGCCACCTCCATCACGGCCACCACCGCCACCATCACAGCCACCGCTGCCACCATCACAGCCACCACCGCCACCATCACGACCACCGCTGCCACCGTCACAGCCACCACCGCCACGACCATCACCGCTAAAACCGCCACCTCCATCACGGCCACCACCACCAACCCACCACCACCACCAACCCACCACCACTACCAGCAGCAGCAGTAGCATCGCTACCATTAACACCACTGCCATTAACTCACCACCACGAACCCCACCTCCATCATCACCGATACTAAAAATCTACCCTACACCACCACCGTCACCACTGCCATCACCATAACCGCCACTATCACTGCCAATATCGACAATGTCATCTACACCACCACTACCAAACTCACCCTGCACCCACCACCCATCCACCACAAACCCACACCGCTACCCCCAACGCTACCACCCCCAGCATCAACCCTCCACTCTCACCCCTCTACCACCCCCCACTCTACCACCCCCAGTATCAACCCTCCACTCTCACCCCTCTACCACCCCCCACTCTACCACCCCCAGCATCAACCCTCCACTCTCACCCCTCTACCACCCCCCACACTACCACCCCTAGCATCAACCCTCCACTCTCACCCCTCTACCACCCCCCACACTACCACCCCTAGCATCAACCCTCCACTCTCACCCCTCTACCACCCCCCACACTACCACCCCCAGCATCACCCCCCCACTCTCACCCTACCCCCACCATGGCAGTCCCTGGCTGTGCCCCCCCGCCCCCCGCCCGTGTCTCATGGGGACGTGGGCGGGTTTGTGAAATTCCACTTGAGCGCCCGTCGATTTGCAATTACGCCGTCCCTTTGTTCTAAAATCTAAACCCGTGGGGGATAGCCTGGAGACAGCGACTCGGCCGCGGATCTCACCGCGTCATTTGCAACTGGGAGACGCGGCCGGGGAGGGCCTGGGGCTGTGGACTTTGCGGGCCGTGGCCTAACTTCTCACCGAATATTTCCCCGTAAAATTTAAGGCGTGTCCCGGAATTCCAGGTGTGTGCCTGGAGCTGTTGACTATGAGGGTCGTTGCCTAACTTCTCACCGAATATTTCTCCGTAAAATTCAAGGCGTGTCCTGAATTCTAGGTGTGTGCCTGGGACTGATGACTATGCGGGTCATGGCCGAACTTCTCACCGAATATTTCCCCGTAAAATTCAAGAAGTGTCCTGAATTCCAGGTGTGTGCCTGGGACTGTGGACTTTGCGGGCCGTTGCCTAACTTCTCACCGAATATTTCCACGTAAAATTCAAGGCGTGTCCTGGAATTCCAGGTGTGTGTCTCCTGCAATTCCAGGTATCTGCGGGAATTCTAGGGATATGTGTTCTGGATTTCCAGTTGTATGTCTCCTGGAATTCCAGGTGTATGTCTCCTAGAATTCCAGGTGTATGTCTCCTGGAATTCCAGGTGTATGTCTCCTGGAACTCCAGTCCATATCTCGTGGAATTCCAGGGTTACGTCTCCTGGACTTCCAGGTGTCTTCTGAAATTTCAGATATATGTCTCCCTGAATTCCAGGTATATATCTAGTGGAATTGCAGGTGTCTGCTGGAATTCCAGTTAAATGACGCGTGGAATTGCAGGTGTCTGATGGAATTCCAGGCGTATGTCTCCTGGACTTACAGGTATATGTATCCCGGAATTCTGGATGTCGTCTTCTGGAATTCACGGTCCACCACGAGCAGTGTCCACCAGTGTCCACCCTTGGCAGTGTCCACCACGTGCAGTGTCCACCATGGGCATTGTCCACCATGGGGCAATGTCCACCAAGGGGCATTGTCCACCAAGGGGCAGTGTCCACCAGTGTCCACCAGTGTCCACCCTGGGCTGAGAGCTCCGCGTGCTCTCCGTCTGTTTTGTCGACGCGCTCCCGACTCACCGCCGTGCCCCCACCCCCGGCTATTCGATAACGACGCTCGGTATTCACGTTAAGGGGCCGCCCATAAATGACGTCACGCACCTGGGGGGGGGGGGTCAGACATTTGTGACGATGTGTGACGAGGGCGGGGGGGGTTGAGAAATGTGACGTCACATCAAAATGCGCAACTTTAAATAAATATAGACAACACGTTCTACTTAATTAAATATACTTTTAAATAACAAAATTCTCCTACAACATCAGTGCAGCGCCGCATTAAATAAGCACTACAATGACAACAGTTTAAAGCGATTTGAAGCATGTTTTATATTTTTTGGGGGGGGGGAGGGGGCAGAGCTTTGTGACGTCATATTTGAGGGGGGGGTCTGACATTTTGTGACGCCGTGTGACGAAGGGGTGGGGGGCGGTCAAAAATCCGTCAAAATCGCGTGACGTCTTTTATGGACGGCCCCTTTTATAATAAAATAATAACACATTTTCATCCCACTCCGGTGGACCCATGTAATGTCCTCTTCCCTGTAACCGGCTACCACGGGCAGCTTGCTATCGCACACGATGGCAATCTACGGACGAAACGCTTCCAGGAAATCATTGGTAGCATACAGTAAGGGAAAGAAGTATTTGATCCCCTGCTGATGTTGTACGTTTGCCCACTGACAAAGAAATGATCATTCTTTGGTTCTTTCGGTAAAGTCACGTATAAAGATAAAATAATAAATTAAATACTAGCATACGACGTTTCGATTGCAACACAAGCAATCATCATCAGGTATAAATTAAATAGAAACACAAATCTAGTATACTTAGAAATGTAATGTAATACATCCGACTCTCTGTTGTATTACATTACATTTCTAAGTATACTAGATTTGTGTTTCTATTTAATTTATACCTGATGATGATTGCTTGTGTTGCAATCGAAACGTCGTATGCTAGTATTTAATTTATTATTTTATCTTTATACGTGACTTTACCGAAAGAACCAAAGAATAATTACTGCAGTCACGAAAGCTCCAAATTAAGAAATGATCAGTCTATAATTTTAATGGCAGGTTTATTTGAACAGTGAGAGACAGAATATCAACAACAAAATCCAGAAAAACGCATGTCAAAAATGTTATAAATTGATTTGCATTTTAATGAAGGAAATAAGTATTTGACCCCCTCTGCTAAACATGACTTAGTACTTGGTGGCAAAACCCTTGTTGGCAATCACAGAGGCTCAGACGTTTCTTGTAGTTGGCCACCAGGTTTGCACACATCTCAGGAGGGATTTTGTCCCACTCCTCTTTGCAGATCTTCTCCAAGTCATTAAGGTTTCGAGGCTGACGTTTGGCAACTCGAACCTTCAGCTCCCTCCACAGATGTTCTATGGGATTAAGGTCTGGAGACTGGCTAGGCCACTCCAGGACCTTAATGTGCTTCTTCTTCTTGAGCCTCTCCTTTGTTGCCTTGGCCGTGTGTTTTGGGTCATTGTCATGCTGGAATACCCATCCACGACCCATTTTCAATGCCCTGGCATAGGGAAGGAGGTTCTCACCCAAGATTTGATGGTACATGGCCCCATCCATCGTCCCTTTGATGCGGTGAAGTTGTCCTGTCCCCTTAGCAGAAAAAACACCCCCTCCTCCTCCACCTGTACCTCCACCTCCTCCACCACCTCCTCCTCCACCTCCTCCACCACCTCCTCCACCTCCTCCTCCTCCACCTCCTCCTCCATCACCTCCTCCATCACCTCCTCCACCTCCTCCACCTCCTCATCCACCACCTCCTCCACCACCACCACCTCCCACCACCTCCTCCACCACCTCCTCCTCCACCTCCTCCTCCACCACCTCCTCCACCACCCTCCTCCACATCCTCCTCCACCACCTCCTCCTCCACCATACGTTTGCTCTGCCTTGCACTGTACGCGTGCGACTAAGAAAGTCATTAAGCATGGCTCCTTTTGGTCAGACGGAGAGAGAGAGGGAGAGAGGGAGGGTGGGGAGGGAGGGAGGGAGAGATGAGGGGAGAGAGTCGGGGGAGATGGGGGGGGGGGAGAGGGGGGGGGACGTGCATTTTAAGTGTGTCCGAGTGGTCTTGCCGGGAACCTCGCATGGAATTAACGGGAGCGAGTAACAATCAGGAGAACGGCCCCGTGATTGATAGTGAACATTAATGGTGATGGGAGGAGGATGGAGGAGGAGGATGGTGGTGGTGGTGGTAGGGGGTTGGGGTTGGGGTGGAGGAGGAGGAGGAAGGGAAGGAGACGGAGGCGGGGTGTGTGGGGGAGGGAGGCAATGGGGGCAAAGGGAGGCTGGAGCGCGGTTCGAGGGGAAGGCGAGGAGAGTGGCGATGGTGCTGAGGATGGGATGGAGATGAAGATGTGGGGATGGAGGGGTTGGGTAGAGATGCTGGCGTGTGTGTGTGTGAGAGAGAGAGAAGCCCATGGGCTGCCCCAGAGACGTTTCGGGCAATGGTCCGTTGTCACGACAGGCACTTCGCTGCTATAAACAAAGGCTCGTTGCCCGGAACGTCGCCTACTGCGTTGTCGTTTCTCGTTCGGGCCAGCAGTGTTGTTGACTGATGCGTTGAGTTACAGGGAAAAAAAACACATTAATTGTGAGCCATTGCCAACGCAGCAGCAGCAGCACAGACAGCAAACCTCGAGTGAGTGCGGCAGGAGGATGAGGTCGTGGTGGTGATGGGGAGCGGTGGGGTAGCGGTTAGCGCGCTGCACGACGAACCCTCCCCTAGGTCTACTCGGCCTCAAACGGGTATCTAGTGGAGACAAAGGCGGTCCGGCGTGGCGCTGATCCATCCACCCGCTCGTGTGCCGTGCCCTATTTAGAAACTTCTTTCACACCGCACGTAGCCAAGCCGCGGCAATCGTAGGCGCTGCTCGCTGAACAACACTTGCCCCGAAAGCCTGTTTAAGGCTATATGGGTGATCTTTGTCTTTATAGTGTAGCTGCAGGGGAAGGATGGGGGGTGGGGTGTTGGTTCTGAGGCTGTGGAAGCTCGAGGATGAGGAGGACATTGAGAGGATGGAGGGTTGGTGGGGAGAGGGGTAGAGAGAGAGGGGGGGGGTAGAGAGAGAGGGGGGGGGGTAGAGAGAGAGGGGGTAGAGAGAAAGGGGGGGGTAGAGAGAGAGAGGGGGGTAGAGAAGGGGGGGGGTAGAGAGAGGGGGGGTAGAGAGAGGGGGGGGGGGGTAGAGAGAGAGAGGGGGGTAGAGAGAGAGGAGGGGGGTAGAGAGGGGGGGGTTTAGAGAGAGAGGGGGGGGTTAGAGAGAGGGGGGGTAGAGAGAGAGGGGGGGTAGAGAGGAGAGGGGGGGGGGTAGAGAGAGGGGGGGGGGAGAGGGAGATGGGGGGGTAGAGAGAGAGGGGGGGTAGAGAGAGGGGGGGGTTAGAGAGAGAGGGGGGGGGGGGGAGGGTAGAGAGAGGGGGGGGGGGTTAGAGGGAGAGGGGGGGTAGAGAGAGAGGGGGTAGAGACAGAGGGGGGGTAGAGAGATGGGGGGTAGAGAGAGAGGGGGGGGGGGGTAGAGACAGAGGGGGGGTAGAGAGATGGGGGGTGGTAGAGAGATGGGGGGGGGGGTAGAGACAGAGGGGGGGTAGAGAGATGGGGGGTAGAGAGAGAGGGGGGGGGTAGAGACAGAGGGGGGGTAGAGAGATGGGGGGGGGTAGAGGAGATGGGGGGGGGGTAGAGAGAGGAAGATGTAAGAAGGAGGAGAGCAGAGCGTGACATTTTGTGAAACTTTCATTTAAACGGAGGGGGGGGGGGGGGGGCACATAAAGCAAAGCATTGGCAAAAAAAAACGAAATGATGCACGAAGCAAAGTGGCGACTACACCGAGCGGCATCTTCTTGTTTCCTCTGATCGTAAAAAAATAAAAATTAAATAAAAAGAGAGAAGAGAGGGGGAGGGAGAGGGGGGAGAGGGGGGAGAGGGGGGAGAGAGAGGGGGAGGGGAGGGGGAGGGGGGAGAGGGGGAGGGGAGAGGGGGGGGAGAGAGGGGGAGGGAGAGGGGGGAGAGGGGGAGGGAAGAGGGGGGGAGAGAGGGGGAGGGTGAGGGGGGAGAGGGGGGGGGAGAGGGGGGGAGAGGGGGGAGAGGGGGGGGGGGAGAGGGGGGAGAGGGGGAGGGAGGGGGGGGAGAGGGGGGAGGGAGAGGGGGGGAGGGGGGAGGGAGGGGGGGAGAGAGGGGGAGGGTGGGGGGGAGAGGGGGAGGAGAGGGGGGGGAGAGGGGGGAGGGAGAGGGGGAGGGAGAGGGGGGAGGGAGAGGGGGGAGGGGAGGAGGGGGGAGGGAGGAGGGAGAGGGGGGAGGGAGAGGGGAGAGAGGGGGAGGGTGAGGGGGGAGAGGGGGAGGGGGGGGAGAGGGGGGGAGAGGGGGAGAGGGGGGAGGGGAGAGAGGGGGGAGGGAGAGGGGGGAGGGAGAGGGGGGAGAGAGGGGGAGGGTGAGGGGGGAGGGAGAGGGGGGAGGGAGAGGGGGGAGGGGAGAGGGGGGAGGGAGAGGGGGGAGGGAGGAGGGAGAGGGGGAGGGAGAGGGGGGAGAGGGGGAGGGAGAGGGGGAGAGGGGGGAGGGGGGACCCGAGATACCCGACGAGACAGCTGCTTCTCCCAGTGTCTCTCATTCTCATGGAAATCCCAATCTGGCCCCCTACATCCATCAGGGTGGCGTCCTGGCGAGACGGGAGAGCGGGGAGGGAGGCGGGGAGGGGCTGTGTGGGGGGGGGGTCGTTCATTGAACTCCCCCGTGTTGTTAACCTTTCATATCTAATAGAGGTTTTTATTGGGTTAGATCGCGTAAAATATTAAATGTTGTGTCGTTA